>NC_069503.1:1158435516-1158633565 GCF_027579735.1 Bombina bombina | reverse complement strand
GTCAATTTCTCCTCCTTGGAGTTTGAATTTGGTTCTGGGGGCTCTTCAAGCTCCTCCTTTTGAACCCATGCATTCTTTGGTCGTTATATTACTTTCTTGGAAAGTTTTGTTTCTTTTGGCCATCTCTTCTGCCAGAAGAGTCTCTGAATTATCTACTCTTTTTTGTGAGTCTCCTTTTCTGATTTTGCATCAGGATAAGGCGGTGCTGCGAACTTCTTTTGAATTTTTTACCTAAGGTTGTGAATTCTAACAACATTAGTAGAGAAATTGTGGTTCCTTCATTATGTCCTGATCCTATGAATTCTAAGGAGAAATCATTGCATTCTTTGGATGCTGTTAGAGCTTTGTAATATTATGTTGAAGCTACTAAGTCTTTCCGAAAGACTTCTAGTCTATTTGTCATCTTTTCCGGTTCTAGAAAAGGCCAGAAAGCTTCTGCCATTTCTTTGGCATCTTGGTTGAAATCTTTATTTCATCATGCCTATGTTGAGTCGGGTAACACTCCGCCTCAAAGGATTACAGCTCATTCTACTAGGTCAGTTTCTACTTCCTGGGAGTTTAGGAATGAAGCTTCGGTTGATCAGATTTGCAAAGCAGCAACTTGGTCCTCTTAGCATAATTTTACTAAATTCTACCATTTTGATGTGTTTTCTTCTTTTGAAGCAGTTTTTGGTAGAAACGTACTTCAGGCAGTGTTTTCAGTTTGAATCTTCTGCTTATGTTTTTTCATTAAAATTTTATTCTGGGTGTGGATTATTTTCAGCAGGAATTGGCTGTCTTTATTTTATCCCTCCCTCTCTAGTGACTCTTGCGTGGAAAGATCCACATCTTGGGTAATCATTATCCCATACGTCACTAGCTCATGGACTCTTGCTAATTACATGAAAGAAAACATAATTTATGTAAGAACTTACCTGATAAATTCATTTCTTTCATATTAGCAAGAGTCCATGAGGCCCGCCCTTTTTTGTGGTGGTTTTGATTTTTTTGTATAAAGCACAATTATTCCAATTCCTTATTTTATATGCTTTCGCACTTTTTTCTTATCACCCCACTTCTTGGCTATTCAATAAACTGAATTGTGGGTGTGGTGAGGGGTGTATTTATAGGCATTTTAAGGTTTGGGAAACTTTGCCCCTCCTGGTAGGAATGTATATCCCATACGTCACTAGCTCATGGACTCTTGCTAATATGAAAGAAATGAATTTATCAGGTAAGTTCTTACATAAATTATGTTTTGCATAATCTTGACGTGGTTCGGGCCTTAAAATTCTATTTAAAAGCAACTAAAGATTTCAGACAAACATCATCCTTGTTTGTTGTCTATTCTGGTAAGAGGAGAGGTCAGAAAGCGACTGCTACCTCTCTTTCCTTTTGGCTGAAAAGCATCATCAGATTGGCTTATGAGACTGCTGGACAGCAGCCTCCTGAAAGAGTTACAGCTCATTCCACCAGAGCTGTGGCTTCCACATGGGCCTTCAAGAATGAGGCTTCTGTTGAACAGATTTGTAAGGCAGCGACTTGGTCTTCACTGTATGCTTTTGCCAAATTTTACAAATTCGATACTTTTGCTTCTTCGGAGGCTATTTTTGGGAGAAAGGTTTTGCAAGCAGTGGTGCCTTCCGTTTATATTACCTGACTTGTTCCCTCCCTTCATCCGTGTCCTAAAGCTTTGGTATTGGTATCCCACAAGTAAGGATGAATCCGTGGACTGGATACACCAAGTAAGAGAAAACAGAATTTATGCTTACCTGATAAATTACTTTCTCTTACGGTGTATCCAGTCCACGGCCCGCCCTGGCAATTAAGTCAGGTTCAAATTTATCTTTGTAAAACTACAGTCACCACTGCACCCTATGGTTTCTCCTTTTTCTCCTAACCGTCGGGCGAATTACTGGGGGGGCGGAGCCTGAGGGGGAGCTATATGGACAGCTCTGCTGTGTGCTCTCTTTGCCACTTCCTGTAGGGAATGAGAATATCCCACAAGTAAGGATGAATCCGTGGACTGGATACACCGTAAGAGAAAGTAATTTATCAGGTAAGCATAAATTCTGTTTTTCTCTCAGGCAGAAATTAGAAGAAGAGTTCTGCCTGGAGATTTGATGATCTTAGCGGTTTGTAACTAAGGTCCATTGCTGTTCTCACACATAACTGATGAATATGGGAAAACTTCAGTTGGGGGAACGGCCTGCAGATTACCTGCTTTGAGGTATGTTCAGTATTTTTATTTCTAGAGAGGGGAATAAGTTCTAGAAAATGCTGACAGAGCCTTGTGTATTTGAGGTAAGCCTGATGCAGTGATTTAACAGCGACTAGGATCATGCTTACATAACAGGGTAATACTCATGTTAATATTCATATTGCTTAGTGACGAAACGTTTACATTATTTCAAAAATAGGACGTTTTTTCTCTGAGGGAGATAAGTCTTTATTTGGGGCTTAGTTTCCACATGGCTAGTCAGATACTCCCAGGAGTATTTTCTTAAGGCCCCTCTGACATCCAGTACATGGTGGGAGGAGCCTATTTTAACTGTGCAGTTTTAATTCAGACTGAGACATCCAGCTTCCCTAGAAGAGTCCCCTGGCATATGAGAACCATTTCAAAGGGTTTATTTCTGCACAAAATCGTTTTTATGGGCAGGTAGGAGGCTCAGCAGAGCTGTGGCAAGGTGCTCAATTGATTTTTTAACGTTTTTCAATCTGGCTTGGGGCCTAAGGGGTTAATCATCCATTTGCAAGTGGGTGCAATGCTGCTTTAGTCCGTTATTCACACTGTAAAAATGTCAAAGATTTTACTGTATTTTTTCACTGTTTTGCAGTTTAAGTGCTAGTTTTTTTCTCTTAAAGGCACAGTAACGTTTTTGTTTAATTGCTGTTTCACCTTTATTAAAGTGTTTTCCAAGCTTGCTTGTCTCATTACTAGTCTGTTAAACATGTCTGACATACAGGAAACTCCTTGTTCAATATGTTTGGAAGCCATTTTGGAACCCCCTCTTAGAATGTGTACCAAATGTGCTGAAATTTCTATAAACTATAAAGACCATATTATGGCGCTTAAAGATTTATCTCCAGGGGATTCTCTGACTAAAAAGAGGGAGATTATGCCATCTAACTCTCCCCATGTGTCAGAACCTATAACTCCCGCTCAAGTGACGCCAAGTACATCTAGCGCGTCTAATTCTTTTACCTTACAGGACCTGGCGACAGTTATGAATGCTACCCTCACAGAGGTATTCTCCAAACTGCCAGGGCTACAAGGAAAGCGAGA
Source organism: Bombina bombina (assembly GCF_027579735.1). Lineage (NCBI taxonomy): Eukaryota > Metazoa > Chordata > Amphibia > Anura > Bombinatoridae > Bombina > Bombina bombina. The sequence goes on along the minus strand of NC_069503.1, from coordinate 1,158,630,297 downwards.
CAGCTCTGGGGCTAGAATTAATACAGAGCTTTCTGACGCTTTATTGCCTGTGTCCGATATACCCTCACAATGCTCAGAAGCCGAGGCAGGTGAGCTTCTATCTGTGGGTGACATTTCAGACTCAGGGAAGGCCTTACTTCAGTCTGATTCTGAGATGACAGCGTTTAAATTTAAGCTTGAACACCTCCGCTTATTGCTTAGGGAGGTTTTAGCAACTCTGGATGACTGTGACCCCATTGTGGTTCCAGAGAAATTGTGTAAAATGGACAAATACTTTGCAGTACCTGTTTACACCAATGTTTTTCCAGTCCCTAAGAGGTTTTCGGAAATTATTACTAAGTAATGGGATAGACCAGGTGTGCCGTTCTCTCCCCTCCTGCTTTTAAAAAGATGTTTCTTTCATGTAATTAGCAAGAGTCCATGAGCTAGTGACGTATGGGATATACATTCCTACCAGGAGGGGCAAAGTTTCCCAAACCTTAAAATGCCTATAAATACACCCCTCACCACACCCACAATTCAGTTTTACAAACTTTGCCTCCGATGGAGGTGGTGAAGTAAGTTTGTGCTAGATTCTACGTTGATATGCGCTCCGCAGCAAGTTGGAGCCCGGTTTTCCTCTCAGCGTGCAGTGAATGTCAGAGGGATGTGAGGAGAGTATTGCCTATTTGAATGCAGTGATCTCCTTCTACGGGGTCTATTTCATAGGTTCTCTGTTATCGGTCGTAGAGATTCATCTCTTACCTCCCTTTTCAGATCGACGATATACTCTTATATATACCATTACCTCTGCTGATTCTCGTTTCAGTACTGGTTTGGCTTTCTACAAACATGTAGATGAGTGTCCTGGGGTAAGTAAATCTTATTTTCTGTGACACTCTAAGCTATGGTTGGGCACTTTGTTTATAAAGTTCTAAATATATGTATTCAAACATTTATTTGCCTTGACTCAGAATGTTCAACATTCCTTATTTTCAGACAGTCAGTTTCATATTTGGGATAAATGCATTTGTTTCAATCATTTTTTCTTACCTTAAAAAATTTGACTTTTTCCCTGTGGGCTGTTAGGCTCGCGGGGGCAGAAAATGCTTAATTTTATTGCGTCATTCTTGGCGCTGACTTTTTTGGCGCAAAATTTTTTTTCTGTTTCCGGCGTCATACGTGTCGCCGGAAGTTGCGTCATTTTTTGACGTTTTTTTGCGTCAAAAATGTCGGCGTTCCGGATGTGGCGTCATTTTTGGCGCCATAAGCATTTAGGCGCCAAATAATGTGGGCGTCTTTTTTGGCGCTAAAACATATGGGCGTCATTTTTGTCTCCACATTATTTAAGTCTCATTATTTATTGCTTCTGGTTGCTAGAAGCTTGTTCACTGGCATTTTTTTTCCCATTCCTGAAACTGTCATTTAAGGAATTTGATCAATTTTGCTTTATATGTTGTTTTTTTCTTTTACATATTGCAAGATGTTCCACGTTGCAACTGAGTCAGAAGATACTTCAGGAAAATCACTGCCCAGTGCTGGAGCTACCAAGCTAAGTGTATCTGCTATAAACTTTTGGTATCTGTTTCTCCAGCTGTTGTTTGTATTGCATGTCATGTCAAACTTATTAATGCAGATAAAATTTCCTTTAGTACTGTTACATTACCTGTTGCTGTTCCGTCAACATCTAATTTTCAGAGTGTTCCTGATAACATAAGAGATTTTTTTTTTTTTTAATCCATTAAGAAGGCTATGTCTGTTATTTCTCCTTCTAGTATACATAAAAGTCTTTTAAAACTTCTCTCTTTTCAGATGAATTTTTAAATGAACATCATCATTCTGATACTGATAATAGTTCTTCTGGTTCAGAGGTTTCTGTCTCAGAGGTTGATGCTGATAAATCTTTGTATTTGTTCAAGATGGAATTTATTCGTTCTTTACTTAAAGAAGTATTATTTGCATTAGAAATAGAGGATTCTGGTCCTCTTGATACTAAATGTAAACGTTTAAATAAGGTTTTAAATCTCCTGTAGTTATTCCAGAAGTGTTTAATCTCCCTGATGCTATTTCTGAAGTAATTTCCAGGGAGTGGAATAATTTGGGTAATTTATTTACTCCTTCTAGACGTTTAAGCAATTATATCCTGTGCCATCTGACAGATTAGAGTTTTTTGGGACAAAAATCCCTAAGGTTATGGGGCTGTCTCTACTCCTGCTAATGTACTACTATTCCTACGGCAGATAGTACTTCATTTAAGGATCCTTTAGATAGGAAAATTGAATCTTTTCTAAGAAAAGCTTACTTATGTTCAGGTAATCTTCTTAGACCTGCTATATTTTTAGCGGATGTTGCTGCAGCTTCAACTTTTTGGTTAGAAGCTTTAGCACAACAAGTAACAGATCATAATTTTATAGCATTATTATTATTCTATAACATGCTAATAATTTTATTGGTGATACCATCTTTTGATATCATTAGAGTTGATATCAGGTATATGTCTCTAGCTATTTTAGCTAGAAAAGCTTTATGGATTAAACTTGGAATGCTGATATGTCTTCTAAGTTAACTTTGCTTTCCCTTTCTTTCCAGGGTAAATAATCATTTTCGTTCCTTTCCTCGCAAGGAACAAAAGCCTGATCCTTCATCTTCAGGAGCGGTATCAGTTTGGAAACTATTTCCAGTTTGGAATATATCCAAGCCTTATAGAAACTTATAGCCAGCTCCTAAGTACCTATGAAGGTGCGGCCTTTATTCCAGCTCAGCTGGTATGGGGCAGATTACGTTTTCTTCAAAGAAATTTGGATCAATTCCGTTCTCAATCTCTGGTTTCAGAACATTGTTTCAGAAAGGTACAGAATTGGCTTCAAGTTAAGGCCTCCTGCTAAGAGATTTTTTTTCTTTCCCGTGTCCCAGGTAACACAGCAAAGGCTCAGCATTTCTGAAATGTGTTTCAGATCTAGAGTTGGCTGGAGTAATTATGCCAGTTCCAGTTCTGGAACAGGGGCTGGGGTTTTATTTTATCTCTTCATTGTACCAAAGAAGGTCATTTCCTTCAGACCAGTTCCGGATCTATCATTATTGAATCGTTATGTTAGGATACCAACATTCAAGATGGTTACTGTAGGACTATCCTGCCTTTTGTTTAGCAAGGGCATTATATGTCTACAATAGATTTACAGGATGTGTATCTGCATATTCCGATTCATCCAGATCACTTTTAGTGTCTGAGATTCTCTTTTTAGACAAGCATTACCAGTTTTGTGGCTCTACCGTTTGGCCTAGCCTCAGTTCCAAGAATTTTTTTCAAAGGTTCTCGGTGCCCTTCTTTCTGTAATCAGAGAACAGGGTTTTGGTATTTCCTTATTTGGACGATATCTTGGTACTTGCTCAGTCTTCTCATTTTCGAAGAATCTCATACGAATCGACTTGTGTTGTTTCTTCAAGTTCATGGTTGGAGGATCAATTTACCATTCAGTTCATTGATTCCTCAGACAAGGGTAACCTTTTTAGGTTTCTAGATAGATTCAGTGTCTATGACTCTGTCCTTGTCAGACAGGAGAAGTTTAACATTGATATCAGCTTGTCAAAACCTTCAGTCACAATCATTCCCTTTGGTAGCCTTATGCATGGAAATGTTAGGTCTTAGGACTGCCGCATCAGATGCGATCTCCTTTGCTTGTTTTCACATGCGACCTCTTCAGCTCTGTATGCTGAACCAATGGTGCAGGGATTACTCAAAGATATCTCAATTAATATCTTTAAACCGATTTTACGACACTCTCTGACATGGTGGACAGATCACCATCGTTTAGTTCAGGGGGCTTCTTTGTTCTTCTGACCTGGACTATAATCTCAACAGATGCAAGTCTTACAGGTTGGGGAGCTGTGTGGGGGTATCTGATGGCACAAGGGGTTTGGGAATCTCAGGAGGTGAGATTTCCGATCAATATTTTGGAACTCCGTGCAATTTTCAGAGCTCTTCAGTCTTGGCCTCTTCTGAAGAGAGAGTTGTTCATTTGTTTTCAGATAGACAAGGTCACAACTGTGGCATACATCAATCATCAAGGAGGGACTCACAGTCCTCTGGCTATGAAAGAAGTATCTTGAATTTTGGTTTGGGCGGAATCCAGCTCCTGTCTAATCTCTGCGGTTCATATCCCAGGTATGGACAATTGGAAAGCGGATTATCTCAGTCGCCAAACGTTGCACCTGGGCGAATGGTCTCTTCACCCAGAGGTATTTCCTCAGATTGTTCAAATGTGGGAACTCCCAGAAATAGATCTGATGGCTTCTCATCTAAACAAGAAACTTCCCAGGTATCTGTCTGGATCCCGGGATCCTCGGGCGGAGGCAGTGGATGCATTATCACTTCCTTGGAAGTATCATCCTGCCTATATCTTTCCGCCTCTAGTTTTTCTTCCAAGAGTAATCTCCAAGATTCTAAAGGAATGCTCGTTTGTTCTGCTGGTAGCTCCGGCATGGCCTCACAGGTTTTGGTATGCGGATCTGGTCCGGATGGCCTCTTGCCAACCGTGGACTCTTCCGTTAAGACCAGACCTTCTGTCGCAAGGTCCTTTTTTCCATTAGGATCTCAAATCCTTAAATTTAAAGGTATGGAGATTGAACTCTTGATTCTTGGTCAAAGAGGTTTCTCTGACTCTGTGATTAATACTATGTTACAGGCGCATAAATCTGTATCTAGAGAGATATATTATAGAGTCTGGAAGACTTATATTTCTTGGTGTCTTTCTCATCATTTTTTGGCATTCTTTTAGAATACCGAGAATTTTACAGTTTCTTCAGGATGGTTTAGATAAGGGTTTGTCCGCAAGTTCCTTGACAGGTCAAATCTCTGCTCTTTCTGTTCTTTTTCATAGAAAGATTGCTATTCTTCCTGATATTCATTGTTTTGTACAAGCTTTGGTTCGTATAAAACCTGTCATTAAGTCAATTTCTCCTCTTTGGAGTTTGAATTTGGTTCTGGGGGCTCTTCAAGCTCCTCCGTTTGAACCTATGCATTCATTGGACATTAAATTACTTTCTTGGAAAGTTTTGTTCCTTTTGGCAATCTCTTCTGCCAGAAGAGTTTCTGAATTATCTGCTCTTTCTTGTGAGTCTCCTTTTCTGATTTTTCATCAGGATAAGGCGGTGTTGCGAACTTCTTTTGATTTTTTACCTAAAGTTGTGAATTCCAACAACATTAGTAGAGAAATTGTGGTTCCTTCATTATGTCCTAATCCTAAGAATTCTAGGGAGAAATCGTTGCATTCTTTGGATGTTGTTAGAGCTTTGAAATATTATGTTGAAGCTACTAAGTCTTTCCGTAAGACTTCTAGTTTATTTTTTATCTTTTCCGGTTCTAGAAAAGGCCAGAAAGCTTCTGCCATTTCTTTGGCATCTTGGTTGAAATCTTTATTTCATCATGCTTATGTCGAGTCGGGTAAAACTCCGCCTCTAAGGATTACACTTCATTCTACTAGTTCAGTTTCTACTTCCTGGGCGTTTAGGAATGAAGCTTCGATTGATCAGATTTGCAAAGCAGCAACTTGTTCCTCTTTGCATACTTTTACTAAATTCTACCATTTTGATGTATTTTCTTCTTCTGAAGCAGTTTTTGGTAGAAAAGTACTTCTGGCAGTGGTTTCAGTTTGAATCTTCTGCTTATGTTTTTCATTAAACTTTATTTTGGGTGTGGATTATTTTCAGCAGTAATTGGCTGTCTTTATTTTATCCCTCCCTCTCTACTGACTCTTGTGTGGAAAGATCCACATCTTGGGTAGTCATTATCCCATACGTCACTAGCTCATGGACTCTTGCTAATTACATGAAAGAAAACATAATTTATGTAAGAACTTACCTGATAAATTCATTTCTTTCATATTAGCAAGAGTCCATGAGGCCCGCCCTTTTTTGTGGTGGTTATGATTTTTTTGTATAAAGCACAATTATTCCAATTCCTTATTTTATATGCTTTCGCACTTTTTTCTTATCACCCCACTTCTTGGCTATTCGTTAAACTGAATTGTGGGTGTGGTGAGGGGTGTATTTATAGGCATTTTAAGGTTTGGGAAACTTTGCCCCTCCTGGTAGGAATGTATATCCCATACGTCACTAGCTCATGGACTCTTGCTAATATGAAAGAAATGAATTTATCAGGTAAGTTCTTACATAAATTATGTTTTCCCATAGATGCCACCATACGGGACTCGTGGCAGACGGTTCCTAAGGTGGAGGGAGCAGTCTCCACCCTAGCTAAGCGTACAACTATCTCCGTCGAGGACAGTTGTGCTTTCCTAGATTCTATGGATAAAAAACTGGAGGGTCTCCTTAAGAAAAATTTTTATACATCAAGGTTTTATTCTCCAGCCTCTTGCATGCATTGCCCCAGTTACTGCTGCAGCGGCATTTTGGTTTGAGTCTCTTGAGGAGGCTCTACAGGTGGAGACCCCGTTAGATGATATTCTAGACAGGATTAAAGCTCTTAAATTAGCTAACTCCTTTATTTCTGACGCCATTTTTCATTTAGCCAAGCTAACGGCTAAGAATTCAGGTTTTGCCATTTTGGCGCATAGGGCGCTATGGCTTAAGTCCTGGTCAGCAGACTTACTTCAAAGTCTAAGCTTCTTAACATCCCCTTCAAGGGACAGACCCTATTCGGGCCCGGTCTGAAGGAGATCATTTCTGATATAACTGGAGGAAAAGGTCACGCCCTTCCTCAGGATAGGTCCAATAAGTTAAGGACCAAACAGAATAATTTTCGTTCTTTTCGAAACTTCAAGAGTGGCGCAGCTTCCGTTTCCTCTAATGCAAAACAAGAGGGAAATTTCGCCCAGTCCAAACCAGTCTGGAGACCTAACCAGGCTTGGAACAAGGGGAAGCAGGCCAAGAAACCTGTGGCTGCCTCTAAGACAGCATGAAGGAGTAGCCCCCGATCCGGGACTGGATAAAGTGGGGGGCAGACTCTCTCTCTTCGCCCAGGCTTGGGCAAGAGACGGCGCAGCTTCCGTTTCCTCTAATGCAAAACAAGAGGGAAATTTTGCCCAGTCCAAACCAGTCTGGAGACCTAACCAGGCTTGGAATAAGGGGAAGCAGGCCAAGAAACCTGCGGCTGCCTCTAAGACAGCATGAAGGAGTAGCCCCCGATCCGGGACTGGATAAAGTGGGGGGCAGACTCTCTCTCTTCGCCCAGGCTTGGGCAAGAGACGTCCAGGAGCCCTGGGCATTAGAGATTGTTCCCAGGGATATCTTCTGGACTTCAAAGCTTCATCTCCAAAGGGGAGATTTCATCTCTCACAATTATCTGTAAACCAGATAAACAGAGAGACATTCTTATGTTGTGTTCAAGACCTGCTGGTTATGGGAGTGATCCACCCAGTTCCAAGGGAGGAACATGGGCAGGGCTTCTATTCAAATCTGTTTATAGTTCCCAAAAAAGAGGGAACTTTCAGACCAATCTTGGATTTTAAGATCCTAAACAAATTTCTCAGGTTCCCATCCTTCAAGATGGAGACTATCCGAACCATCCTCCCTATGATCCAGGAGGGTCACTATATTACTACCGTGGACTTAAAGGATGCTTATCTCCACATTCCGATTCACAGAGATCATCATCAGTTCCTCAGGTTCGCCTTCTTAGACAGGCATTACCAGTTTGTGGCTCTTCCCTTTGGGTTAGCCACGGCACCAAGAATCTTTACGAAGGTTCTAGGGTCCCTACTGGCGGTTCTAAGGCCACTGGGCATAGCGGTGGCTCCTTACCTAGACGACATTCTGATACAGGCGTCGACTTTTCAAATCGCCAAGTCCCATACGGACATTGTTCTGGCCTTTCTGAGGTCTCACGGGTGGAAGGTGAATGAAGAAAAGAGTTCTCTCTCCCCTCTCACAAGAGTTTCCTTCCTAGGAACACTGATAGATTCAGTAGAAATGAAAAATTTTCTGACAGAGGTCAGGTTATCAAAGCTTCTAACTTCCTGCCGTGCTCTTCATTCCACTTCTCGGCCGTCAGTGGCTCAGTGTATAGAAGTAATCGGCCTAATGGTAGCGGCAATGGACATAGTTCCGTTTGCCCGCCTACATCTCAGACCACTGCAACTTTGCATGCTCAATCAGTGGAATGGGGATTACACAGATTTGTCCCCTCTGCTAAATCTGGATCAAGAGACCAGGGATTCTCTTCTCTGGTGGTTCTCTCGGGTCATCTGTCCAGGGGAATGAATTTCCGCAGGCCAGAGTGGACTATAGTCACGACAGATGCCAGCCTTCTGGGCTGGGGCGCAGTCTGGAACTCCCTGAAGGCTCAGGGTTCGTGGACTCAGGAGGAAGCCCTCCTTCCGATAAACATTCTGGAACTGAGAGCGATATTCAATGCTCTTCAGGCTTGGCCTCAATTAGCTGCGGTCAGGTTCATCAGATTTCAGTCTGACAATATCACGACTGTAGCCTATATCAACCATCGGGGGGGACAAGAAGCCCACTTGCAATGTTGGAGGTTTCAAACATTCTATGGGCAGAGGTTCACTCTTGCCATCTCTCAGCTATCCATATCCCAGGAGTAGAGAACTGGGAGGCGGATTTTCTAAGTCGGCAGACTTTTCATCCGGGGGAGTGGGAGCTCCATCCGGAGGTATTTGCCCAGCTGATTCAACTATGGGGCAAACCAGAAGTGGATCTGATGGCGTCTCGTCAGAATGCCAAGCTTCCCTGTTACGGGTCCAGGTCAAGGGATCCCCAGGCAGCACTGATAGATGCTCTAGCAGTGCCCTGGTCCTTCAGCCTGGCTTATGTGTTCCCTCCATTCCCTCTCCTCCCTCGTCTGATTGCCAAGATCAAGCAGGAGAGAGCTTCAGTGATTTTGATAGCACCTGCGTGGCCACGCAGGACTTGGTATGCAGATCTGGTGGACATGTCATCCCTTCCACCAAGGACTCTGCCGCTGAGGCAGGACCTTCTACTCCAAGGTCAATTCAAACATCCAAATCTAATTTCTCTGCGGCTGACTGCTTGGAGATTGAACGCTTGATTTTATCAAAACGTAGTTTCTCCGAGTCGGTCATTGATACCTTAATTCAGGCTCGAAAGCCTGTCACCAGGAAAATCTATCTTAAGATATGGTGCAGATATCTTCATTGGTGTGAATCCAAGGGTTACTCATGGAGTAAAGTCAGGATTCCTAGGATATTATCCTTTCTCCAAGAAGGATTGGAGAAGGGATTGTCAGCTAGTTCTTTAAAGGGACAGATTTCTGCTCTGTCTATTCTTCTGCACAAGCGTCTGGCAGATGTTCCAGACGTTCAGGCGTTTTGTCAGGCTTTAGTTAGAATCAATCCTGTGTTTAAACCTGTTGCTCCGCCATGGAGTTTAAATTTAGTTCTTAAAGTTGTTCAAGGGGTTCCGTTTGAACCTCTGCATTCCATAGATATAAAACTTCTATCTTGGAAAGTTCTGTTTTTGGTAGCTATCTCTTCGGCTCGAAGAGTTTCAGAGTTATCTGCCTTACAGTGTGATTCCCCTTATCTGATCTTCCATACAGATAAGGTAGTTTTGCGTACCAAACCTGGGTTTCTTCCTAAGGTGGTATCTAATAAGAATATAAATCAGGAGATTGTTGTTCCATCACTGTGTCCTAATCCTTCTTCAAAGAAGGAACGTCTATTACACAATCTTGACGTGGTTCGTGCTTTAAAGTTTTATTTACAAGCTACTAAGGATTTTCGTCAAACATCTGCATTGTTTGTTGCCTTTTTGGCTGAGAAGTATAATCCGTTTAGCTAATGACACTGCTGGCCAGCAGCCTCCTGAAAGAATTACAGCTCATTCCACTAGAGCGGTAGCTTCCACATGGGCTTTTAAAAATGAGGCCTCTGTTGAACAGATTTGTAAGGCGGCGACTTGGTCTTCGCTTCATACTTTTTCTAAATTCTACAAATTTGATACTTTTGCTTCCTCGGAGGCTATTTTTGGGAGAAAGGTCTTGCAGGCAGTGGTGCCTTCTGTTTAAGTTCCTGCCTTGTCCCTCCCTTCATCCGTGTCCTAAAGCTTTGGTATTGGTATCCCACAAGTAATGGATGAACCCGTGGACTGGATACACCTTACAAGAGCAAACAAAATTTATGCTTACCTGATAAATTTCTTTCTCTTGTGGTGTATCCAGTCCACGTCCCGCCCTGTCACTTTAAGGCAGGTGTTTTTTATTTTTAAACTACAGTCACCACTGCACCCTATAGTTTCTCCTTTTTTCTTGCTTGTCTTCGGTCGAATGACTGGGAGTGGCAGTTAGGGGAGGAGCTATATAGACAGCTCTGCTGTGGGTGTCCTCTTGCAACTTCCTGTTGGGAAGGAGAATATCCCACAAGTAATGGATGAACACGTGGACTGGATACACCACAAGAGAAAGAAATTTATCAGGTAAGCATAAATTTTGTTTTCTTATTCAAACTAAAGACGTTAAGGTTTCAGTTTTTTAACATCACGCCCACAATGGGCGGAGCTCCCGACTCCCGCCATTTTCATTGAGCAGCTGGTTGGTCAGTCGGCATTTTCCTAAGAGGCGGTGTAGAAACGCATGGTCTGTGTAGGAGTATGCGTTTCTAGCACCGGTTAAGGAATAAAGTTTTCTTAAACTCTGCAACGCATCGGATCGTGTGAAATAGATTGCGCTGTTTGGATGATTTAGCCTCCGTTTTTCCTGGTCAGGTAGGAGCACCTCAGCACAGCTTATAGGTGCAGAGGTGCTTTTTAATCTTATTAGAGCATAAGAATTATCATTTAAAAGCAGCGGTAACGCTTTTATTGTGTAAAGTAAAATAGCTGTCTCTTTGAATTTAAAGAGACAGTAACGCATTTTTGAAATATTTTTATTGTTTAAAAAGAACAATTGTGAACAATTATGGATCAAGGGGCCTTACAAAATGTTTCTTCCTCCTTGTGTTTGGAAGCCAATGTGGAACCACCAATCCCTTTCTGTCCCACATGTATTCAGAGGACTTTAAATTTTAGGGATCATTTTTTTTCTGAGCAAAATTGTTCTAAGGCTAATGTTGCCCCAGGGTCAGTTGAGTAGCTCAAGTTATGCCACAGCTTTCTCCCCAAACGTCCCAAAGTGTACCGCCCGCACAAGCAGTGCCCAGCACCTCTGCTCTAGCACCCGCTGGAGTTACTTTAAAAGACATAGTTTCTCTTATGTCTTCTACAATTTCTGATGCATTGTCTGCCTTCCCAATGTTGCAGAGCTAACGTAAGAGAACGGCCAGACACTCCTGAGGTAGAAGGGGCCGTTTCCACCTTAGCTAAGAGAAATACTATTCCCATAGAGGATAGTTGTGCTTTTAAGGACCCTATAGACAAGAAATTAGAAGGTCTTCTTAAGAAGATTTATGTTCACCAGGGTCTGCAGTGGCAGCCAGCTATGTGCATTGCTACCGTCACTAGCGCAGCAGCCTATTGGTTTGATGTTCTGTCTGAGTCTTAATTAAGGGAAATGGACCAAGAGACCTGGAGATACCTGTAGCTGTGTACAAAGGCCAAAGGAAGAGGAAATTAGTGGTGTAATGTACAAAGCGCCTAAATGCAAGACCGAGGTGATAATGGATGAGATTGTGCCTAGTGAGATGTGTGTTTAAAAGTTTTAATCCTAACAGAGACAAATAAAAACATACAATAAAGATATACAATAAAAACAGTAAATAAAATCAACAATGAAAAATGAGCATGGATCCATGTGACCTGTGCAATAATTACAAATGACAGGTAAGATACAATAATTACAATGGAAGATAAAATAATTACCATTGACCTGTACAATAATTACAAGTGACAGGCGGAAGGTATTGATTACAAATCCCAAATGAGCAACAATAAATGGCAAAAAAATAAAAATAATAGTGTAGATTGTACAGGTCTAATAAATAATATTGAAATAGTTCTTACCAGTTGTCGACGCGTTTCGGCCTATATAAGGCCTTTTTCAAGACTGTAAAACTAGGTGCAACAAATGGCTTTATATAGGGTGACTGATCAAATCATAAGTGATCATTTTGGCGCCCACTTCCTGTTTAGGGAATTATGAGATTTTGAGATATATAGCGATTGTTGAAAATATAATTATCGAGTAAAGCTTATAGACCATAGATACAGAAATATGACATAGACTGTAGATACAGAGGTGAATGATCTTAACATAGTGATGTTTTAGTTATTATTCATTTCACTGACAGTTCCATGTGTATGTGTGGATCAGCCGTGTCCGTAGCGTCATTTCCGGTATGGGTAGATAACTTCATTTCCGGTTTCTATTTTACCAGAAGTGTGTACGGGGATGATTAAAAGTAACAGATAACTATCAGCACTTTTAAAAAGAGGACTATTAATAGTTAGTAATGACGGGAGCATGATCCCAAACAGGTAAATAACATTTAAATGAATCCATAATATGAGGACATATATATCTGTCTCCTAATTTTAGGGCCAAACACAAGGGCAAGTTGTAATAAAATGTGTACAAGTCGATCAAAACATGGCTCTGTGTGTATAATGGACCTCAAAGATAGTTACGTTTTGTACAAGTTTTGAGATATATAGCGATTGTTGAAAATATAATTATCGAGTAAAGCTTATAGACCATAGATACAGAAATATGACATAGATACAGAGGTGAATGATCCTAACATAGTGATGTTTTAGTTATTCATTTCACTGACAGTTCTATGTTTATGTGTGGATCGGCCGTCTCCGTAGCGTCATTTCCGATATGGGTAGATGACATTTCCGGTTTCGCTTTTACCAGAAGTGTGTATGGGGATGATTAAAAGTGACAGATAACTATCGGCACTTAGAAAAAGGGGACTATCAATAGTTAGTAATGACGGGAACATGATCCCAAACAGATAAATTACATTTAAATGAATCCATAATATGAGGACATATATATCTGGCTCCTAATTTTAGGGCCAAACACAAGGGCAAGTTGTAATAAAATTTGTACAAGTCGATCAAAACATGGCTCTGTGGGTATAATGGACCTCAAAGATAGTTACATTGGTCATATAGAACTGTTGCAGAGGGGATGGGAATTGAATAGAAGAGGGCTAAATAGACACTCCAAAAATATCCAATTACAATTGGATTCCATATAAAGTCCAATTTACAATTGGACTCCATATAAAGTGTATTAAGCTTCACTAGCCGTTCCAAGTTTATGTGTTAGCCACGTCAGTATCGTCATTAACAGTACGAGCGAGTGGCGTCATTTCCGGTTTCACTTTTACCAGAAATGTACAAAGATATTTACATATAAATCGGGATCAAGATCCAAAACAGGGAGAGAACCAAGTGAATGGATACACAATATTGACTTATAGATCCAGACACAAGGAAGTGTATGTAATATTATAACAACGTGTGTAAAATAATAAAATGTGTGTGTGTGTGTGTGTAAAATAATAAACAAATGTACTTATAATAAAGGCAAATATACTTGTACTTATAATAAAAGCAATTTACTAACAATGAGCAGCTAAGTAAGGTAAATTGGATATAAAAGTGTCAAGAGAAGGCTATTATCATTTGGTCGGTTTACTCCAACATATATGGGAGATGAAGAGGAATAAGTAAACATGAACTGCCATAGAGGAGGTGATATGGCAATACATGGGATATGACTGTGGAGATACAGGTGAAACTAGGATAGCCAATGGAGGAGTGTAGGTGTCTTGAGAGACCACTCTAGAAACAATGTCTTAGTCTTATGTTTGAATGGCCCAACAAAGGATTGATTAATGTTGGTGCAATTGTATAGTGGTGGTGATGGAGGGTATATATATATATACCCTCCATCACTAATTGGACTTTATATGGAATCCAATTGTAATTGGATGTTTTTGGAGTGTCTGTTTAGCCCTCTTCTATTCAATTCCCATCCCCTCTGCAACAGTTCTGTATGACCAATGTAACTATCTTTGAGGTCCATTATACCCACAGAGCCATGTTTTGATCGACTTGTACAAATTTTATTACAACTTGCCCTTGTGTTTGGCCCTAAAATTAGGAGCCAGATACATATGTCCTCATATTATGGATTCATTTAAATGTAATTTACCTGTTTGGGATCATGTTCCCGTCATTACTAACTATTGATAGTCCCCTTTTTCTAAGTGCCGATAGTTATCTGTCACTTTTAATCATCCCCGTACACACTTCTGGTAAAAGCGAAACCGGAAATGTCATCTACCCGTACCGGAAATGACGTTATGGAGACGGCCGATCCACACATACGCATGGAACTGTCAGTGAAATGAATAATAACTAAAAAATCACTATGTTAGGATCATTCACCTCTGTATCTATGTCATATTTCTGTATCTATGTTCTATAAGCTTTACTCGATAATTATATTTTCAACAATCGCTATATATCTCAAAATCCCATAATTCCCTAAACAGGAAGTGGGCGTATCACTATTTTGGCGCCAAAATGATCACTTATGATTTGATCAGTCACCCTATATAAAGCCATTTGTTGCACCTAGTTTTACTGTCTTGAAAAAGGCCTTATATAGGCCGAAACGCGTCGACAACTGGTAAGAACTATTTCAATATTATTTATTAGACCTGTACCATCTACACTATTATTTTTAATAGTGTAGAGCTTTATGGTTGAAACCTTGGTCTGCGGATGTATCCTCAAAGTCTAATCTTTTGGCTATTCCTTACAAGGGGAAAACCTTGTTTGGACCCGGCCTAGCAGAAATTATCTCTGATATCTCGGGAGGTAAAGGCCATCTTCTCCCTCAGGATAAGAGAAAAAAGCAAAAAGGACATCAGAATAATTTTCGTTCCTTTCGAAATTTCAAGGGAAACTTTTCCTCTTCCTCCACCAAGCAGGAACAGCCCAAATCTGCATGGAGACCAAGTCAATCTTGGAATGAAGGTAAACAATCCAAAAAGCCTGCCAATGAGCCAAAGGCAGCATGAAGGCCATGCCCCCTATCCGGGACCGGATCTTGTAGGGGGCGGACTTTCTTTTCTCTCAGGCTTGGGTTCGAGATGTTCAGGATCCCTGGGCAGTAGAGATTGTGTCCCAGGGATACAAACTAGTGTTCAAAAGTCTTCCTCTCAGAGGCAGGTTTCTACTTTCAAGATTATCTGCAGACCAGACAAAAAGAGAGGCGTTCTTACATTGTGTAAAAGACCTCTCAGATCTAAGAGTGATTGTCCCAGTTCCGATTCAGGAACAGGGTCAGGGGTTTTATTCCAATCTCTTTGTGGTTCCCAAAAAAGAAGGAACCTTCAGGCCAATTTTAGATCTCTGGAGTCTAAACAAATTTCTCAGGGTGAACTATTCGTTCCATTCTTCCTTTAATCCAAGAGGGTCAATTTATGACAACAGTGGATTTGAAGGACGCTTACCTGCATGTTCCCATTCACAAGGATCATCACAGGTTTCTAAGATTCGCATTTCTGGACAAACACTTCCAGTTCATGGCTCTTCCTTTCGGTCTTGCTACAGCTCCTAGAATTTTCACAAAGGTTCTGGGATCCCTACTGGCAGTTCTTCGTTTAAGAGGAATAGTGGTGGCGCCTTATCTGGACAACATCCTAGTCCAGGCTCCGTCCTTTCATCAAGCAAAGTCCCACACAGAGATGGTGCTTTCCTTCCTGCAGTCTCATGGATGGAAGGTAAATTTGGAAAAGAGTTCCCTAGTTCCAGACACAATAGTAACTTTCTTGGGAACCATAATAGATTCTTTCAATGAAGATTTTTCTGACAGAAGTCAGGAAATCAAAGATTATTGATACTTGTCTAGTACTTCAGTCCACCTCTAGGCCATCAGTGGCTCAGTGTATGGAAGTGATCGGGTTGATGGTGGCGGCAATGGACATCATCCCGTTTGCTCGGTTTCATCTCAGACCTTTGCAATTAAGCATGCTCAGGCAATGGAATGGAGATTATACCGATTTGTCTCCTCGAATACTACTGGAGCAGGAGACAAGGGATTCTCTTCAATGGTGGTTGACTCTGGATCATCTGTCTCAGGGAACCTGCTTCCGCAGTCCATCCTGGGTGATCGTGACAACAGATGCCAGCCTTCAGGGATGGGGAGCAGTATGGGGCTCCCTAAAGGCTCATGGAGTTTGGACTCAGTCCGAGTCTCTTGTTCCTATAAGCATTCTGGAGCTAAGAGCGATCTTCAATGCTCTTCTGGCCGCATTTAGCCTTGGTTCAGTTTATCAGATTCCAGTTGGACAACATAACCTCAGTGGCTTACATCAATCATCAGGGAGGAACGAGAAGTTCCTTAGTGATGACAGAGGTAACCAAAATAATTCAGTGGGCGGAGGCCCATTCTTGCTGCCTGTTGGCAATCCACATCCCAGGGGTGGAGAACTGGGAGACGGATTTCCTGAGCAGACAGATTTTTCATCCCGGGGAGTGGGAACTTCATCCGGAAGTGTTCTCCAGTCTGATTCTCAACCGGGGTCAGCCGGAATTAAATCTCATGGCATCTTGTCAGAAAGCCAAGCTTCCGAGATACGGTTCGAGGTCCAAGGACCCCCAGGCGGAAATGATAGATGCTCTGGCAGTCCCTTGGACCTTCAGTCTAGCATACCTATTTCCTTCATTTGCGCTTCTTCTTTGAGTCATTGCTCAAATCAAGCGGGAGAGGGCGACGGTGATCCTAATTGCTCCGGCTTGTCCTCGCAGGATTTGGTTTGCAGATCTGGTGGAAATGTCATCTCTGCCACCTTGAAGACTTCCGTTGAGGAAGGATCTTCTAATACAGGGTCCCTTCCAGGGTCACCCAAATCTAGTTTCTCTGAAGCTGACTGCTTGGAGATTGAACGCTTCATTTTATCCAAGTGGGGGTTTTCTGAATCGGTCATTGAGACCATGATACAGGCTCGTAGACCTGTAACGAGAAAGATTTACCATAAGATTTAGCGTAAATATCTTTTTTGGTGTGAATCCAAGGGCTACTCCCGGAGTAGAATTAGAATTCCTAGAATCTTGTCCTTTCTTCAAGTCAAGGGTTTAGAGAGAGGTTTGTCAGCAAGCTCTTTAAAGGGTCAAATATCTGCCTTGTCTATTTTGTTACACAAACGTCTTGCAGATGTTCCAGATGTACAATCCTTTTGTCAGGCCTTGGTCAGGATCAGGCCTTTGTTCAAACCTGTTACTCCTCCTTGGAGTCTAAATTTAGTTGTTAAGGTTCTTCAGGGGGCTCCGTTTGAGCCTATGCATTCCTTAGATATTAAGTTGTTATCTTGGAAAGTTTTGTTTTTTGTTGCTATTTCTTCTTCTCGTAGAGTGTCCGAACTCTCAGCATTACAGTATGAGTCTCCTTACCTTGTTTTCCATTCAGATAAGGTGGTTTTACGTAGAAAATTAGGATTTCTTCCTAAGGTTGTTTCTGATCGGAACATTAATCTGGAGATTGTTGTTCCTTCTATGTGTTTTAATCTTTCTTCTCAGAAGGAGCGACTTCTGCACAATTTGGATGTGGTCCGTGCTTTGAAATTTTACCTACAGACAACAAAGGACTTTCATCAGTCTTCTTCTTTGTTTGTGATTTTCTCCGGAAAACGTAAGGGACAGAAAGCTATTGCTGCCTCTCTTTCTTTTTGGTTAAAGAGTATCATACGCTTTGCATATGAGACTGCTGTACATCAGCCTCCTGAAAAGTTTACGGCTCATTCCACGAGGGCTGTTGCTTCTTCATGGGCTTTCAAAAACGAAGCTTCTGTGGAACAGATTTGCAAGGCTGCAACTTCGTCCTCTCCACACTTTTTCAAAATTCTACAAATTTGACACTTTTGCCTCGGCTGAGGCCGCTTTTGGGAGAAAAGTTCTTCAAGCAGTGGTGCCTTCCATTTAGGTGCCCTTTCTTGTCCCTCCCGTATCATCTGTTTACTCTAGCTTTGGTATTGGATCCCATTAGTAATTAAGATGATCCATGGACTCATCGGGTCTTAAGAAAGAAAAGAAAATGTATGCTTACCTGATAAATGTATTTCTTTTTTGACATGATGAGTCCACGGCCCGCCCTGTTTCTTGTAAGACAGGTTGTGGGTTATGACTGGAGTGGGAGGGAAGGGAGGAGCTATTTAACAGCTCTGCTGTTGTGCTCTTTGCCGCCTCCTGCTGGCCAAGAGGTGAATATCCCATTAGTAATTAAGATGATCCGTGGACTCATTGTGTCAAAAAAGAAATACATTTATCAGGTAAGCATACATTTTCGTATTTCTAATGGCAGTGAGAGTCCACAAATTCTATCATTACTGTTGGGAATATGACACCTGGCTACCAGGAAGACACCCCAGCCAAAACTATTAGCATCCCTCCAACTTCCCCTACCTCCCCAGTAATTATTTGCCTCGTCTACTAGGAGGGTAGGCAGAGAATGTGCTCTGAAGATTATTGGATTTGAGTTTCCTTATTGTATTGTTTCCTGCAAGACAGGACTGCGGTAGGTTCAGTAGCCATGTAATCCTCTTAGTAAGAGTCTTGGTGAAGGTTAGCTGCTGGTTGTCGCAGGGATGCTTCCCATGCCTCCTTCCTGCTTATCTTTGCTACCACCCCTCACTCATCTGCTGTAAGCTTACACTGCTTTCCTTTATCTCCCAGGTCCCTGTCAGAAGATGTTGCTGTCAGACCTGGAGGGCTGTGACTGCTCCACAGCAGAGAACCTTGGAGGGTAAGTCCCTTTTCTTTCCAATGGAATGGAGAGTCCACAATTCCATTCATTACTGTTGGGAATTCAGCTCCTGGCCACCAGGAGGAGGCAAAGACATCCCAGCAAAATTTAAATATCCCTCCCACTTCCTACAATCCCCAGTCATTCATTGCCTTCCTGAATCAAGGAGTATTTGAAGATATGATTGATTCAACATTTGTTGTCCTTTCTACAATCATATTTTCTTAGTTTTTCTGAATACATATGATCCCGTCTGATCTTGGGAGTTAAGCAGGCCTAGGCCTGGTCAGTACCTGAATGGGAGACCGCCTGGAAACACCAGGGTGCAGTAGGCTTTACAAAAACAAGCCCCAGTGGCCTAATGGATTAGGCACTGGCCTACTAAGCCAGGGAATTGTGGGTTTGATTTCCATCTGGGGTGAAAAGTTTTCCTCAGCGTGTCTTAGTTTTTCTGAATGCATATGATCCCGTCTGATCTTGGGAGTTAAGCAGGCCTAGGCCTGGTCAGTACCTGAATGGGAGACAGCCTGGAAACACCAGGGTGCAGTAGGCTTTACAAAAACAAGCCCCAGTGGCCTAATGGATTAGGCACTGGCCTACTAAGCCAGGGAATTGTGGGTTTGATTTCCATCTGGGGTGAAAAGTTTTCCTCAGCGTGTCTTCATCTGAGATCTGTCCATTTTTCTCAGTATTCTAATCAAATTAACATAATTTCTGTGGCTTTATTCAGTCCTCATAGATCTAGGACCGACGATGAGGGAAGTCTTGTGTCCTTCAGTGGCTAGAAAGCAGGTGTTTTTTTTTTCAGGGGCTTTTTTCTTCCAGGGGTGGATGCCCTTATTCCTGAGGTGTTCTTCGGTCTAACCCTCAAAAGGGGGTTCTGGAGATTGACTTCTAGGGTCATAGCCCGCATCAAGTGGGAGCGGACCTTAGTGATTCTATGTTCTCTGATTTGGTCAGCAGATCTGGTGCTGAAAGTCCTTCTACTTTAAGGTACTTTTCCTTTATCGAACTCTAATTGTTCTAAGGCAGACCCCGTGGAAATGGACGTTTAGTCCTCTTTAAATAAATAGTTTTCAGATTAGGGACTTTGTCTTTCTGATCAGGTGAGTAAGTCATGGATACGCCAGAGGTATCAGAAGTTCTAGCGCTTCTGTCTCTAAAATTTTAAGTCTCTAGGCTTTCCTTGGCACAAGGACTTTTCTCTAGGAGGGTTCGGAGAAGGGTTTGTCCGATAGTTCTCTATAAGGGCGGACCTTTTTCCTTTCAGTTCTGTTTATATAAAGAGATACCCAGTTGTCCAGACGTCCAGCAGGTGCTGGTTTGTATCAGACCTGTGTTTCAGCCTAGAAAAAAAGAACCAGCGAGTCTCCAGGTGTTTTTAAGTCAAATGATCTTTATTATGGAGATTAAAACAGGTTTAAAAACAAACATAATAAGGTCACAGCATGAGACGTCTTACTCGTTTCGGCAGATCACTGCCTTAAAGGGACACTGAACCCAATTTTTTTTCTTTTGTGATTCAGATAGCACATGCAATTTTAAGCAACTTACTAATTTACTCATATTAGCAATTTTTCTTTGTTCTCTTGCTATCTTTATTTGAAAAAGAAGGCATCTATGTTTTTTGTTTGTTTCAGTACTCTGGACAACACTTTTTTATTGGTGGATGAATTTATCCACCAATCAGCAAGGACAACCCAGGTTGTTCACCAAAAATGGGCCGGCATCTAAACTTACATTGTTGCAGTTCAAATAAAGATATGAAGAGAATGAAGAAAATTTGATAATAGGAGTAAATTAGAAAGTTGCTTAAAATGTCATGCTCTATCTGAATCACAAAAGAAAAAATTTGGGTACAGTGTCCCTTTAATCATAGACATAAAGTTAACTAGAATTGCTAGACGTATATACACATATGAAAATAATTCTGCCAAATTACGAGTTTTGTCGGTAAAGACTTGCAGGGCTAACAAGCCTTTTTTTCCCAGCGCTCACTTAAGACAACGCTGGTATTACAAGTTTTCTGAATGGCTGCGTTAGCCTCAGCAGAAAAGTGAGCGTGGAGCAAATTTAGCTCCACTTCTCACTGTAATACCAGCGTTGCTTAAGTCAGCGGTAAGCTGGCTAAAACGTGCTTGTGCACGATCTCCCCATATTTTATCCTCTCTACTAGCAGGGACTAAGCCACAATCAACCCCATTTTACCGGCGGTTTATCCCTGGTTTTTGACCACATATTTATTTTGGGGGTATGTTGTTGTGTTTATAACACATCAGTTCCTCACTAGGGCCCTGCGGCCTTTATTCAGGGCTACTGAGGGAATATGATCGCAGCTATCGGCAGTGCAGTGCCTCAACTGAAGCATTACGCCACGCGGCTCAGCGCGCTCTTCCTGTTTTTATTATGATCCGATCGCGGTCAGACGTTTCTTCTGCTTCCGAAACACCTCATGCTTTTTATGATAACTTTTTTCTTTCATGTAATTGGCAAGAGTCCATGAGCTAGTGACGTATGGGATATACATTCCTACCAGGAGGGGCAAAGTTTCCCAAACCTCAAAATGCCTATAAATACACCCCTCACCACACCCACAAATCAGTTTTACAAACTTTGCCTCCGATGGAGGTGGTGAAGTAAGTTTGTGCTAGATTCTACGTTGATATGCGCTCCGCAGCAGGTTGGAGCCCGGTTTTCCTCTCAGTGTGCAGTGAATGTCAGAGGGATGTGAAGAGAGTATTGCCTATTTGAATGCAGTGATCTCCTTCTACGGGGTCTATTTCATAGGTTCTCTGTTATCGGTCGTAGAGATTCATCTCTTACCTCCCTTTTCAGATTGACGATATACTCTTATATACCATTACCTCTACTGATTCTCGTTTCAGTACTGGTTTGGCTATCTACTTTATGTAGATGAGTGTCCTGGGGTAAGTAAGTCTTATTTTTTGTGACACTCTAAGCTATGGTTGGGCACTTTATATGTAAAGTTCTAAATATATGTGTTTAAACTTATATTTGCCATGATTCAGGATAATCAGTATTCCTTCATTCAGCCTGTCAGTTTCATTTTGGGAAAATGCATATAATTTCATATTTCTTACCTTCAATTTTCAATTGACTTTTTTTAAAATTGCGGGCTGTTAGGCTCGCAGGTGCAGAAAATGCTTCTATTTATTGCGTCATTTTGGCGCGAGACTTTTTTGGCGCAAAAATTTCGTCATTTCCGGCGTCATAGTTGGCGCCGGAAGTTTTTTCGTAATTGCGTCATTTTTGACGTATGTGTATTGCGGACGTTTTTTGGCGTCATTCTTGGCGCCAAAATGTGTGGGCGTCATTCTTGGCGCCAGTTTTTTTCACATTATTTCAGTCTCACTTTTCAGTTGCTTCTGGTTTTCTAGAAGCTTGTTTCATTTTGCATTTTTTCCCATTCCTGAAACTGTCATTTAAGGAATTTGATAATTTTGCTTTATATGTTGTTTTTTCTTTTACATATTGCAAGATGTCACTACCTGACCCTGGATCAGAATCTACTTATGGAAAAGGGCTGCCTGATGTCGGTTCTACCAAAGCTAAGTGCATTTGTTGTAAACTTTTGGTAACTGTTCCTCCGGCTGTTGTTTGTGATAGTTGTCATGATAAGCTATCAAAAGCGGATAGTATTTCCATTAGTAATAATCCATTACCTGTTGTTGTTCCTTCAACATCTAATGTTCAGGATGTTCCTGTTAATGTTAAAGAATTTGTTTCTAAATCTATTCGGAAGGCTCTGTCTGTTATTCCTCCTTCTACTAAACGTAAGAGGTCTTTTAAAACTTCACACATTTCAGATGAATTTTTAAAATGACCACCTTCATTCTGACTTATCTATTTCTGATGTGGATCTATCTGATTCAGAAGATTCTACCTCAGATATTGACACTGATAAATCTTCATATTTATTTAAGATGGAGTTTATTCGTTCTTTACTTAAGGAAGTGTTGATTGCTTTAGATATGGAGGAGTCTAGTCCTCTTGATATTAAAACTACTAAGCGTTTAAATGCAGTTTGTAAACCTTCTGTGGTTATTCCAGAAGTTTTTCCAGTTCCTGATGCTATTTCAGAAGTAATTTCTAGGGAATGGAATAGTCTAGGTACTTCATTTACTCCTTTAAGAAATTGTACCCTTTGCTATCTGATAGATTAGAGTTTTGGGATAAAATCCCCAAAGTTGATGGGGCTATTTCTACTCTTGCTAAACGTACTACTATTCCTACGGCAGATAGTACGTCTTTTAAGGATCCTTTAGATAGGAAGCTTGAATCCTTTCTAAGGAAGGCTTATTTATGTTCAGGTAATCTTCTGAGACCTGCTATTTCTTTGGCTGATGTTGCTGCAGCTTCAACTTTCTGGTTGGAGGCTTTAGCGCAACAAGTGTCAGACCATAATGCTTATAGCATTGTTAAACTTCTTCAACATGCTAATAACTTCAGTTGTGATGCCATTTTCGATATCATTAGAATTGATGTCAGGTATATGTCTTTAGCTATTTTAGCTAGAAGAGCTTTATGGCTTAAGTCTTGGAATGCAGATATGACTTCTAAGTCAAATTTGCTTTCTCTTTCTTTCCAAGGTAATTATTTGGTTCTCAGTTAGACTCAATAATTTCAACGGTTACAGGGGGGAAGGGAGCCTTTTTACCTCAGGATAAAAAATCTAAAGGTAAATATAGGGCTGCTAATCGTTTTCTTTCCTTTCGTCAGAATAAGGAACAAAAGCCTGACCCTTCCTCTAAAGGAACAGTTTCCGTTTGGAAACCTTCTCCAGTCTGGAATAAATCCAAGCCTTTCAGAAAGTCAAAACCAGCTCCCAAATCCGCATGAAGGTGCGGCCCTCATTCCAGCTCAGCTGGTAGGGGGCAGGTTACGTTTTTTCAAAGATATTTGGATCGATTCGATTCAAAGTCTTTGGATTCAGAACATTGTTTCACAAGGGTACAGAATAGGTTTCAGAGTAAGACCGCCTGTGAGAAGATTCTTTCTTTCACGCATTCCAGTAAACCCAGTGAAGGCTCAAGCGTTTCTGAAATGTGTTTCAGATCTGGAGTCAGCTGGGGTAATTATGCCAGTTCCAGTTCTGGAACGGGGCCTGGGGTTTTATTCAAATCTGTTCATTGTGCCAAAGAAGGAGAATTCCTTCAGACCAGTTCTGGATCTAAAAATATTGAATCGTTATGTAAGGATACCAACATTCAAGATGGTGACTATAAGGACTATTCTGCCTTTTGTTCAGCAAGGGCATTATATGTCTACAATAGACTTACAGGATGCATATCTTCATATTCCAATTCATCCGGATCACTATCAGTTCCTGAGATTCTCTTTTCTAGACAAGCATTACCAGTTTGTTGCTCTTCCTTTTGGCCTAGCTACAGCTCCAATGATCTTTTCGAAGGTTCTCGGTGCCCTTCTTTCTGTAATCAGAGAGCAGGGTATTGCGGTATTTCCTTATTTGGATGATATCTTGGTACTTGCTCAGTCTTTACATTCTGCAGAATCTCACACGAATCAACTTGTGTTGTTTCTTCAAAGACATGGTTGGAGGATCAATTTACCAAAGAGTTCCTTGATTCCTCAGACAAGGGTAACCTTTTTAGGTTTCCAAATAGATTCAGTGTCCATGACTTTGTCTCTTACAGAAAAGAGACGTCTGAAATTGGTTTCAGCTTGTCGAAACCTTCAGTCTCAATCTTTCCCTTCGGTAGCTTTATGCATGGAAATTTTAGGTCTCATGACTGCTGCATCGGACGCAATCCCTTTTGCTCGTTTTCACATGAGATCTCTCCAGCTTTGTATGCTGAACCAATGGTGCAGGGATTATACAAAGATATCACAATTAATATCCTTAAATCCCAATGTTCGATCTTCTCTGACTTGGTGGTTGGATCACCATTGTTTAGTTCACGGGGCCTCTTTTGTTCGTCCAACCTGCAAGTCTTTCAGGTTGGGGAGCTGTATGGGGATCTCTGACAGTGCAGGGGGTTTGGGAATCTCAGGAGGCGAGATTACCAATCAATATTTTGGAACTCCGTGCGATTTTCAGAGCTCTTCAGTTCTGGCCTCTTCTAAAGAGAGAATCGTTTATTTGTTTTCAGACAGACAATGTCACAACAGTGGCATATGTCAATCATCAAGGGGGGACTCACAGTCCTCAGGCTATGAAAGAGGTATCTCGTATACTTGTATGGGCGGAATCCAGCTCCTGTCTAATATAGACAATTGGGAAGCGGATTATCTCAGTCGCCAGATGTTACATCCGGGCGAATGGTCTCTTCACCCAGAGGTATTTCTTCAGATTGTTCAAATCTGGGGGCTTCCAGAAATAGATCTGATGGCTTCTCATCTAAACAAGAAACTTCCCAGGTATCTATCCAGATCCAGGGATCCTCAGGCGGAAGCGGTGGACGCGTTGTCACTTCCTTGGAATTATCAACCTGCTTATATCTTTCCGCCTCTAGTTCTTCTTCCAAGAGTGATTTCCAAAATCCTAATGGAGCGTTCGTTTGTACTGCTGGTGGCTCCAGCAGGGCCGCACTGGTTTTGGTATGTGGATCTCGTTCGGATGGCAAGTTGCCAACCTTGGACACTTCCGTTAAGGCAAGACCTTCTATCTCAAGGCCCATTTTTCCATCAGGATCTCAAATCATTAAATTTGAAGGTATGGAGATTGAACGCTTAATACTTAGTCATAGAGGTTTCTCTGATTCAGTGATTAATACTATGTTACAGGCTTGTAAATCTGTGTCTAGGAAGATCTATTACCGAGTCTGGAAGACTTACATTTCTTGGTGTTCTTCACATAATTTTTCTTGGCATTCTTTTAGAATTCCTAGAATTTTACAGTTTCTTCAAGATGGTTTGGATAAGGGTTTGTCTGCAAGTTCCTTGAAAGGTCAAATCTCTGCTCTTTCGGTTCTTTTTCACAGAAAGATTGCTAATCATCCTGATATTCATTGTTTTGTACAGGCTTTGGTTCGAATCAAGCCTGTCATTAAGTCAATTTCTCCTCCTTGGAGCCTCAATTTGGTTCTGAGGGCTTTACAGGCTCCTCCGTTTGAACCTATGCATTCTCTGGATATTAAATTACTTTCCTGGAAAGTTTTGTTCCTTTTGGCCATCTCTTCTGCTAGAAGAGTTTCTGAATTATCTGCTCTTTCTTGTGAGTCTCCTTTTCTGATTTTTCTTCAGTATAAGGCGGTGTTGCAGACTTCATTTAAATTTTTACCTAAAGTTGTGAATTCTAACAACATTAGTAGAGAAATTGTTGTCCCTTCATTGTGTCCTAATCCTAAGAATTCTCTGGAGAGATCTTTACATTCTTTGGATGTAGTTAGAGCTTTGAAATATTATGTTGAAGCTACTAAAGATTTCAGAAAGACTTCTAGTCTATTTGTTATCTTTTCTTGTTCTAGGAAAGGTCAGAAGGCTTCTGCCATTTCTTTGGCGTCTTGGTTAAAGTCTTTGATTCATCATGCTTATGTGGAGTCGGCTCATTCTACTAGGTCAGTTTCTACTTCCTGGGCTTTTAGGAATGAAGCTTCTGTTGATCAGATTTGCAAAGCAGCAACTTGGTCTTCTTTGCATACTTTTACTAAATTCTACCATTTTGATGTTTTCTCTTCTTCTGAAGCAGTTTCTGGTAGAAAAGTACTTCAGGCAGCCGTTTCAGTTTGATTCTTCTGCTTATAATTTCAGTTTTTTTCATTATAAGATTAAAACTTTTTGATTTGGGTTGTGGATTATTTTTTCAGCGGAATTGGCTGTCTTTATTTTATCCCTCCCTCTCTAGTGACTCTTGCGTGGAAGTTCCACATCTTGGGTATCTGCTATCCCATACATCACTAGCTCATGGACTCTTGCTAATTACATGAAAGAAAACATAATTTATGTAAGAACTTACCTGATAAATTCATTTATTTCATATTAGCAAGAGTCCATGAGGCCCACCCTTTTTTGTGGTGGTCA
Organism: Bombina bombina; assembly: GCF_027579735.1. NCBI lineage: Eukaryota > Metazoa > Chordata > Amphibia > Anura > Bombinatoridae > Bombina > Bombina bombina. The sequence continues at coordinate 1,158,603,626 of NC_069503.1, read as the reverse complement.
TGATTTTTTTGTATAAAGCACAATTATTCCAATTCCTTATTTTTTATGCTTTCGCTCCTTTCTTATCACCCCACTTCTTGGCTATCCGTTAAACTGAATTGTGGGTGTGGTGAGGGGTGTATTTATAGGCATTTTAAGGTTTGGGAAACTTTGCCCCTCCTGGTAGGAATGTATATCCCATACGTCACTAGCTCATGGACTCTTGCTAATATGAAAGAAATTAATTTATCAGGTATGTTCTTACATAAATTATGTTTTTTCTCTTAAGCGGTTAGTTAATACCTGGGGTCTTTTGCCTTTTGCTATGGAGGATTCATAATTTAATTTCTCTCTGGAGGATGTTAATCCTCCTATTATTAATTCTAACAGTGTATGCTATGTAATGAGGCCATAGTCTGCCCCCCCTGCACAACATTGTTCTGTCTGCCTGGGTTCAGTGTTGCTGTCTCATTCTAAGGAGTCCAAATCCGTGTCCACTGTAACTCAAGTTAACCCCTCAGAGCCCTCCACCTCGCAGGACTCTGCTATCCCTGATATGCCGACACTTTTACCTCAGTCCCCTCCACCTAACGTATCATATGCAGCTCCCTGCGGCTCAGCTTCATCCTCATCTGTTATTTGTCTTCCCTTTGTTTTCACAGCACAGCTTCAGTCAGCTGTTTCTGCGGCGCTGAGTGCTTTTCCAGAGTCAGGAAAGAGAAATGTCAAACATGTTTCTTCAAATCTAAGAAACAGTGATTCTCTGGAGAATGCCTTAGTCAGTCTATCCCAACATTCTGACAATAACTCTTCAGTAGCTTCTGAGGGTGAGATCTTTTACTCTGATTCCTCAATTGAAAAGTTTACTGAACCAGAAGAGGTTAAATTTAGGTTCAGCCTTGAACATCTTCGCTTTTTGCTTAAGGAGGTATTGTCTACTCTGGATGTTCCTGAGACTAAATCATCTGACAAACCAGATTCCTAAGCTGGGCATAGTTTATCAAACCAGAGTTAAAGCCCTAGAGGTTTTTCCTGTCCCTGCGCATATGGTGGATATTATTTGTAAGGAGTGGGAGAAGCCGGGAATTCCTTTTTCCCCATCCACTCATTTTAAGAAGATGTTCCCGGCGGACAGCGCTATCTCCACTCTGGCTAAATGCACCATGTTTCCTTTAGAAGATAGCACCTCTTTCAGGGACCCCACGAACAAAAAGATGGAGGGATACCTGAGGAGAATGTTGAATCAAATGGGCCTCCTCTTTCCACCTACAGTGGGTATCGCGTCGGTGGCTGAAGCCGCCACCTTCTGGTGCTACTATTTATCCAACATGGTTCTAGTAGAAACTCTGCTGAAAGACATTTAAGATCGAATTAAGGTCCTTAAGACTGCCAATTCCTTAATTTGTGATGCACATCATCCACCTTAATGCTAAGTCTTCTGGCTTTGCAGTCCTCTCTAGGAGAGCTCTCTGGTTGAAATTGTGGTCCACGGACATGGTGTCTAAATCTAGACTCCTTTCCTTGGTATTTAAAGGAAAGACTTTATTTGGTCAGGTCTAGATTTGATCATTTCCACTGTGACCGGGGGGGGGGGGGCTATTTCCCCAGGATAAGAAATCCAGATTTAAGGGTCGTCAATCATGCAATTTCCGTCCCTTTTACTCTAACAAGGGACAGATGTCCCCCGTCTCTTCCAAGGCAGACCAACCAATAGGTACCTGGAAACAAGCAGTCCATAAAACCTTCCTCTGACAACAAGTCTGCATGAAGGGGTGGCCCCCGATCTGGGATCAGATCATGTAGGGGACAGACTTTCTTGTTGGTTTTGGGATGTCCAGGACCTCTGGGACCTCTGGGATTTTGATCTCGCCCTCCAAGGGGCAGGTTCATTATATCAAGACTATCTTCCAAGCCAGAAAAGAGGCAGCCTTTTTGTCTTGCGTAAAGGATCTAGCATCTATGGGGGTTATCGTCCCAGTTCCTCCCTCAGAAAGAGGACTGGGTTTTTTTATTCCAACCTCCTTGTAGTTCCCAAAAAAGAGGGAATTTTTTCGACCCATTCTAGATTTAAAGTGTCTTAACAAATTTCTGTGAGTGCCCTTCTTCAAGATGGAGACTGTCAGATCCATCCTTCCATTAGTTTAGGAGGGTCAATTCATGACCACCATAGATTTGAAGGACACGTAACTGTATTTTCCCATCCACAAGGATCATTTTCAGGTCCTTCGGTTTGCCTTTCTAAACTATCATTATCAGTTCACTACTGCCCTAAGGATCTTTATGAAGGTGTTGGGAGCTCTTTTATCATTGGCCAGAGCACAAGGAATTGCTGCGGCTCCTAACCTGGATGATATATTAGTTCAAGCTCCATCTTTTCCTTTAGCAAGCTCTCACATGGACACACTTCTGTGTCCCCTTTGGGCCCATGAGTGGAAGATAAATCTGGACATGTTTGCTTGTTCCCAATATAGACAGATCAATGTTGAGCCAAGCTCATATCTTCCTGCTGTTCGTTACAGACCACTGGGCAGCCATCAGTAGCTCAATGTATGGATGTGGTGGGTCTGATGGTAGCAGTCACAGATATTATTCCTTTTGAACGCTTCCATCTGAGACCTATACACCTATGTATGCTCAGGCAATAGAACGGCGATCATACTGATCAGTCTCAACTAATCAATCTGGATCAAACAACAAGAGATTCTCTCTCTCATGATTACTTCATGATTTAGATGTTAAGGGGTTACTTTTCTTTAGCTGGTGTGCTAAAAACATTTGTTTTTTTTTTGTTCAGAAGAAATGTGCTGTGTGTGTTTTCCCTTTGATCAGCCAGAACCCCCTAATAAATAGTTCCACTTGACCAAATGTTATTGCATATGCATTGATGCATCAAGAAAAATAATTGTCGGCTCAAGAGACAATAAGCAGTGCACCCTCCCCAGAGCTAGATAAGGTCAATAAGAGGACACAAGTACAATTTGAGACAAATTTTGAGACATGTTTTTAACCATATTATGAAACTAGATGATGAAAATATGATAACCATGTCATATTTGGTTCAAAACTAATTCTCATGATGTCACTGGGAAATTGCTTATATAGGTGTTTGCGCTGAATATGCATATCAGAAGTTATAAGGTGTTCTGTAATTTCAGCCAGGGATTCAGAACTTTATGACCTGTCATAAAAGAGGGGAGTGAATGTTTCTGGCCCCTTTGTAAGGAGGTTAGGTCTAGCAACTTGATATCAGAGTAACAGGTAAAATATTTTGTGTTTAACAATTCAAGTTGTTCATTCTATGTGTGAGGCTGCATACTACATAGTGAGTGACCATCTTTTCCTGCCAACCTCCCCTGGCGCAGACAACTAAAAGCTATTAAAGTATAAGGGTTCTGTTATTTCTCCTTTTTATTTTAAAACTGTTTGCTTGTGTATAATTCTATTTGTTAACATCTATTTATTAATAATGCACTGTGCATAATTTTTCGCATAATAAACATTCACTTATTAAGCTTTTGCCTTTGTCATATTTAAACCACGTTACTGAAAGAGACTGATAGTATTATTACTGTTATTTTAGATTATTTTTTTGCTAAATTGTATTCTGGAATTTAACTTGTTAGCTTGGGTTTTCCTTAAGATTTCCCAAATAATATAATCTTAAGTGGTGGCAGCTTAGAGATAGTTTAGTGTGGGTGGCATTAAAAGGGGAGTTTTGGGCATTTCTTTGAAGTCTAGGACAGACTAGAGCATTTTGTTAACCCTTGCATCCACTGAACTAAGTCACAGGTTTTCCTTTAGTGGCTAAACTATGACAGATTGGGTAAGGTGGAAAGGGTCTGTTAATCCTTTCTGTGCCAAACAAGTGACTGGTGCAGGGTTGGTTAACCTTGGTCGTCACAAATTGGTGGGCAGCAGTGCAGATATATATTTATTTTTCTTTCCTAAGATATGGTGAGTCCACGGAATCATCAATTACTAGTGGGAATATCTCTCCTGACCAGCAGGAGGCGGCAAAGAGCACCACAGCAAAAACTGTTAAATACCACTCCCCTTACCCACAATCCCCAGTCATTCTCTTTGCCTGTAGTAGTTGCAAGGAGGTGGTAAAGTTAGGTGTCTGTAAGATTCTACAATCAAAAGTTTGTTATTTTCAAAGCAGGACAAGATGTTCTGATCTTTGCTAAGGTTTTAGCCGTAGTCCATTTCAGTCTCTTCAGTAGAGCATTGGTGGCTTTTAAGCATTTGGGAACTTGGGGGGTATAATCTCCTCTGTGCCTCCCAATTGATTTATTGCTGCCCTTGTCAGAAAGCCTGTTTATGTTTGCACAGTCTTTTCATTTTTCACAGGTCCTAGGAGGAGGGTGCCTCTTAAACTTTGTGAGCTGCCTGCTGCAGGGTAGTTACTTTTATGGTAAGTGCTATATTATATTACATTCTTATATTGGCACTTAAACGGTTAATTCAGTTTTTCTGATTAGGGGTTATATTACAGGGCATTGACAAGGTTCTGGCTCATGATTTTTTATTACTTTGTATGTGATTTTCAGTTTAATGGTTTTTTTGCAACATTGTTTTCCCTGGGTAAGGTTATGAGTGTCTGGGTGTGTTGTAATGTTTTGGTGGGCGGTGCCTGCTAAAGAGGTAGTTTTGGCGCACTTTTTTAAACCAAGAAGTGTTTGTTTTATTTTAGTGCAGCTCTGGGCTGTGTACAAGTTGCTGTTTCTTTACTGCAGAGTGGTTGCAGTCCGGAGTGTTCCTATTTTTTCTCCGTTTGATCAGCAGGTTCAGATAGGCACTTTAGCAATCTGGCTGAAGTGTAGAGGTGTCCATGTTTATTTTACTTTACTTTTATGAAGTTTCCGTTTGTTGCTATAAATGTCTGTGTTAACTTTACTTTTTTAAAGGGATAGTAACTTTTTTAGGCTTCTTTTTTTCTTTTCCGCTCTCCTTCCATGGGTCATTGCTTGAAACAGACAGGAGAGGGTGTTGGTGATTCTCATTGTCCCGGCGTGGCCTCGCAGAATCTGGTATGCGGATCTGTTGGAGATGTCATTTTTTCCACCTTGGAGTCTTCCGTTACGGAAGGGCCTTCTACTTCAGGGGCACTTCCTTTATCCAAATCTTGTTTCTCTGAAGCTGACTGCTTGGAGATTGAACGCTTGATATTATCTAAGCGTGGTTTTTCTGAATCAGTTATTGAAGCTATGATTCAGACTCGTAAGCCTGTGTCTAGAAAGATGTATTATAAGATTTGGCGTATATATTTGTATTGGTGTGATTCCAGAGGTTTTTCTTGAAATAGAGTTAAAATTCCTAGGATTTTGTCTTTTCTCCAAGAGGGTTTGGAGAAGGGTTTATATAAAACTATGCAGGAGTCACCGTTATAATACTATCACTGGGCTCCTATAGGAGGCGCTAAAATCTAGTGTGGATAATAATAAAATACTAATACATGTAATATAGAAAAAAGGGGGAAGGCTGGCAATGGAACAGATGACAGTTTTTTACACCAGTATGCCAACACAAATCATAAATTGTGAGAGATAAAAAATATAAAATATAAAATGTAAAACAAAAATGTATACGAATCAATAGTGTATGCGACCCAATCTGGAAAGTCCAGCGAGTCTCTTCAAATGTCCATCAGAACTTGAACAGGCTGCTCTCTGTCTTCACCCAACTGGATGATGTATTCTATGGTGCAAAACAAAAACAAAAACAGAGGCGCCACATTTGTGGATCAATATAACCAGAAATCCAGTAAAGGAGTAGAATAAGGGTACTCACAAACGGGGCGGCACTCTCTTGTGCCAGTAGAGGCGGGCTGGTTTTCAACAGCAAACCAGCTGGCTGTGTGTCTCCCAGATAGGTAGAGGATGCTTGTCTCCTGGATGTCAAACACCAGCCAAAAACTGCAGTGGAAGGAGGAGGAAGAGCTACAGTGCCCTTAGGTTACTGCTATGAGGATAGTAACACCAACACCAGACTTATGTAAAAGTATAAAATCAGTATTTTATTATACACAATAAAAATACCAAATGGTATAACAAATTACAGCTGGGTGATGACAACCTATCTCCCCATGGTCTATGGGGAGATAGGTTATCATCACCCAGCTGTAATTTGTTATACCATTTGGTATTTTTATTGTGTATAATAAAATACTGATTTTATACTTTTACACAAGAGAGTGCCGCCCCGTTTGTGAGTACCCTTATTCTACTCCTTTACTGGATTTCTGGTTATATTGATCCACACATGTGGCGCCTCTGTTTTTGTTTTTGTTTTGCATTGGAGAAGGGTTTATCTGCTAGTACCTTGAGGGGTCAAATTTCTGCTTTATCTATTTTTTTGCATAAACGTCTGGCAGATATGCCAGATGTTAAGTCTTTTTGCCAGGTTCTGGTTAGAGTCAGGTCTAGGTTTAAATTTGCTATTCTTCTGTGGAGTCTCAATTTGGTTCTTAGAGTTCTTCAACATGCTCCTTTTGAATCTATGCATTCTTTGGATATTAAGTGTTTATCCTGGAAAGTTTTGTTTTTGGTTGCTATTTCTTCTGCTTTCTGAGCTTTCTGCTTTGCAGTATGAATCTCTTTTCCTTATTTTTCATTCTGATAATGTAGTTATGTGTACTGCCTTAGTTTTTCTTCCTAAGGTGGTTTCAGATGGGAATATTAATCAAGAGATTGTTGTTCCTTACTTGGGACCTGATCCTTCTTCTCATAAGGAACATTTGTTGCACAACCTAGATGTGGTACGCGCTTTAAAGTTTTATTTACAGGCAACTAAGGATTTTGGTCAGTCTTCTTCCTTATTTGTTGTTTATTCTTGAATGAGAAAGGGTCAGAAAGCTACGGCTTCTTCTCTTTCTTTTTTGTTGAGGAGTATCTTTGGCTTGGCTTATGAGACTGCTTGACAGCAGCCTCCTGAGAGAATCACGGCTCTTTCTACCAGGGCTGTTTTTCTTCTTGGGCTTTTAATATTGGAGCTTCTATGTAACAGATTTGCAGGGCTGCTACTTGGTCAGCCATACACTCTTTTTCAATATCTTACAAATTAGATACTTTTGCTTCGGCTGAGGCTTCTTTTGGGAGAAAGGTTCTTCAAGCAGTGGTGCCCTCTGTTTAGGTTACCTGTCTTGTCCCTCCCTTTCATCTGTGTCTTCTAGCTTGGCTATTGATTCCCACTAGTAATTGATGATTCCGTGGACTCACTATATCTTAGGAAAGAAAACATAATTTATGCTTACCTGATAAATTTATTTATTTCCGGATATGGTGAGTCTACGGCCAACCCTTTATTTAAAAGTTTATTTTTTTTATAAACATCAGGCACCCCTGCACCTTATATTACTTCCTGTCTCCTTTCCTTTTTGTCGAATGACTGGGGATTGTGGGTAAGGGGAGTGGTATTTAATAGTTTTTGCTGTGGTGCTCTTTACCGCCTCATGCTGGTCAGGAGAGATATTCCCACTAGTAATTGATGATTCCGTGGATTCACCATATCCGGAAAGAAAGAAATTTATCCGGTAAGCATAAATTATGGATTTTTTTAGATTTCAGTGCTTTGTGGATTTGCTAGTGTGAAAATCCCAGTACTAAAAGAAATTGTGACTCTCACAATTTCCGAAGGCTAAAACGCAGTGCATTATATAGTCACACATTGCAAACAGTCTCCTTCCCTATTCTCTGATTTTCTTTTCTATTTTCTTTTTTTACTATGGAGGCATAACAGCAGCAGACCAAGGAAATGATGGCATTGTTATGCCAGGAGAGAGAGATTCCCTCCCATGGGAAAACCAAAGATGGATTGATACAAGCACTTATGATATGAAAGTAGCCAGACCACACAAGCTGAAGCATCAGGAGAGGTGTTTGCAGCTGTGGGTAGTGATTCATTAAGCTCTGGAGATTCCTTGGACTGTTATTTGCAAACTGTTCTAAAACATATGGGCTCAGCGGATACAAGTTTGCCCATGGAGCTGATTCTAAAATTCCAAGAACAGCAAGTTGCTGCAGCTGAGTGCCATGCTGAGAGAGAGAGAAGCAGCTGAGTGCCAGGCTGTGAGAGAGAGAGAGAAAAGCAGCTGAGCACCAGGCTGTGATAGAGAGAGAGAAAAGCAGCTGAGTGCCAGGCTGTGAGAGAGATAGAGAGACTCTGGCCGCAGAGAGACAGGCTGTTGAGCGACAGGTTGAGAGACAGTATCAGTTACAGCTTGCACAGTTAGAGAGAAAAACTGTCTCACTTGTTAGTGAACCTAGAAACTCCTCTTTAATCCCTACCCTGGAGAAAGATGGAGACTTGGATCTATTGCTGCTAAGCTTTGAAAAAGTTTGCAGACAGTTCCAGCTGCCAAGGGAGCAGTATCTGATCTGAAAGGTCCTGCACTGGAAGCTTTTGCCGTACTTCCTCCAGAGTTTGATCAGGACTATGATGCAATTAAAGCTTCACTGCAGAGGAGGTATAATCTCACTCCTGAGGTGTACAGAAACAAATTCTGTACTCTGCAGAGGAGTACATCAGAGAACTATAGTGCTGTTGTTGGAAGCCTGACCACAGCAATTAAGCAGTGGATCAGAGGGCTAAAAATTGCAACAATGGAGGACCTGGAATATCTAATGCTTAAGTAGCAATTCATGCATCTGTGCCCAGCAGAAGTGCAAGAGTGGGTGCTAGATTGTAAACAGATTTTTACACAGTCAACAGGTCCCCAGTGAATAGGAGAAAGTCCTTTGTTAAGGGGGCATCCCCCTGGAAAGAAGCTGCGTCACAACCCCCCTTTACCAAGTCTGTTGTGCCTTTATCTAATGTGTCTGTTCCCTCTGGGAAAGAAGGGGCGAGTACTGCACCTGGGCAAGGGGATACCTGCAGGTGTTTTTGCTTTCAACAAAGTAGGCCACATCAGCTCCACCCGCCCAGAGAAGATGAAATTGGTGCAATCAGCTGCAGGTAGTCATCCCTCAGAAGTACCAGCATCTGTTTTGTTTGTTACACGGCCAGAGGGAAGCAACAATGAGAACATGCAACCTGTGACTGTTGGAGATAAGGGACATTGGTGCTTCCGGACACAGGTGCAGCAGTGACTCTTGTGTGTCCAGCGCTGGTGTACCATGGGATAACACTTGCCTACTGGAGATCAATAGAGCGATCTCACTCACCCCTCTTCCTCCAGATCAGTGGCTTCCAATTTTCAGCTTAAATTCCAGTGCTCCGGTCCCCCAAGCCGAAATGCTTGCGGATCTGATCCAGTAGGCAAGTGTTATCCCATTGTACACTCTGTTTTCCTAATTTGAAGAGCACTAAGACTCAGAAAGTGCACTGAATCGTATTGAACTTTTAGCTCATATAAGGAGTATCTGTGACTTATAAACGCAGCCAGAAGCCGTAGACACACAGTTTATTCTGGTGTATCCATGTGAAAATATCCATACAAAAACAGCTGATCTTTACAACAAATTACAACAGACATCAATATTGTATTATAGTCGACTGTTACCCATTGATGCTTAGTCTTTGGTCATCCATTGAGGCTACTCTAATTTCAAGGATTTATTGGACCTGAACTTTGTATTTATATACACACATTTTTACTTATTATTTTTTATACGTATCATTGCTTACTATTAAGGTGGTATATTAAGTACTTTTTTTTGGTTCTTTTATCTATGCACTTTAGCGTGGCTGTTTTTCTAGAAGGAATGATTATTATTTTTTTTAGTATATACATCATTACATTGTGTTGAGCTTTAAGGGAGACGTCCTTAGGTTATCCTTTTAACACATTACAACTAGATGCTATTTCTTGATTTTTATTGTATATTCAGCAGATGTTAGGAGACAGTATACAGGGAGTGCAGAATTATTAGGCAAATGTGTATTTTGACCACATCATCCTCTTTATGCATGTTGTCTTACTCCAAGCTGTATAGGCTTGAAAGCCTACTACCAATTAAGCATATTAGGTGATGTGCATCTCTGTAATGAGAAGGGGTGTGGTCTAATGACATCAACACCCTATATCAGGTGTGCATAATTATTAGGCAACTTCCTTTCCTTTGGCAAAATGGGTCAAAAGAAGGACTTGACAGGCTCAGAAAAGTCAAAAATAGTGAGATATCTTGCAGAGGGATGCAGCACTCTTAAAATCAAGCGTTTCATTCAAAATAGTCAACAGGGTCGCAAGAAGCGTGTGGAAAAACCAAGGCGCAAAATAACTGCCCATGAACTGAGAAAAGTCAAGCGTGCAGCTGCCAAGATGTTGTTGAGGATGGAGTCAAGCTCAACTCCCAGTCCTACTGCCAGTTTCTGGAAGACACCTTCTTCAAGCAGTTGTACAGGAAGAAGTCTGCATCCTTCAAGAAAAACATGATTTTCATGCAGGACAATGCTCCATCACACGCGTCCAAGTACTCCACTGCGTGGCTGGCAAGAAAGGGTATAAAAGAAGAAAATCTAATGACATGGCCTCCTTGTTCACCTGATCTGAACCCCATTGAGAACCTGTGGTCCATAATCAAATGTGAGATTTACAAGGAGGGAAAACAGTACACCTCTCTGAACAGTGTCTGGGAGGCTGTGGTTGCTGCTGCTGCACGCAATGTTGATGGTGAACAGATCAAAACACTGACAGAATCCATGGATGGCAGGCTTTTGAGTGTCCTTGCAAAGAAAGGTGGCTATATTGGTCACTGATTTGTTTTTGTTTTGTTTTTGAATGTCAAAAATGTATATTTGTGAATGTTGAGATGTTATATTGGTTTCACTGGTAAAAATAAATAATTGAAATGGGTATATATTTGTTTTTTGTTAAGTTGCCTAATAATTATGCACAGTAATAGTCACCTGCACACACAGATATCCCCCTAAAATAGCTATAACTAAAAACAAACTAAAAACTACTTCCAAAACTATTCAGCTTTGATATTAATGAGTTTTTTGGGTTCATTGAGAACATGGTTGTTGTTCAATAATAAAATTAATCCTCAAAAATACAACTTGCCTAATAATTCTGCACTCCCTGTATTATACTATCTGTGGATAAATATTTTAATGTACAAATAGAGATATCAGGAGCAGCGCTACTAGAGCTAGAAGTTTTAGTCAATAAGAAAAGAGAGAAAAGGTGTCACTAATAAATATTATTTAATAAACACATGAAAAGAAAATTAATATAGCAATAAATTTGATCAGAATACATATAACTTCATAAATAGCATGTACATAAATGCGAAGTGACCGGTCACAAAATATTTCAAATTATATTTAATATGCGATTGCTAATCCTAAAATTGATAAAATGTCACAGACTGAATAATATAGATATCAATCTATAACAATGAAAAAATAATGAATAAATGCCCAGTTGTACACCGTGTGAAAGGAAAACAAATTAATGATTGCCCAGGTCTCCCACTCGTTGCGGGTGAAGGAAAACAGGTTTTGACGTTGTTGGACTGATAATACAGTTCTGAAGAACCCTGAAGGGGCCAATTTGCTCTAATCCAGTCTGAAGAACTCCTATTGGCTAAACAGGTCACATGTGACATGGAAGTTGGTGACACCAATAGAGACTATCAAACTTTAGCCCGCGGACTACAAGGGACGCGGCGGCGGCGGCGGCGGCGTGTGAAAAATACAAAGAAGAACTGACACCTAAGGTGAGACATAATTGCACATAGTAAAGAACTGTACTATCAGTCCAACAACGTAAGAACCTGTTTTCCTTCACCCGCAACGAGTGGGAGACCTGGATAGCAATCATTAAGTTGGCCAGATCTGTATTGAAGGAAGGTGATGAAGGCATTTACTTAACAGGAATAGGATCGGATTTGTGCTGAGACAGTGACTGTTTGTTTTCCTTGCGCACGGTGTACAACTGGGCATTTATTCATTATTCATTCTTATAGATTGATATCTATATTATTCAGTCTGTGACATTTTAGGATTAGCAATCGCATATTAAATATAATTTTAAATATTTTGTGACCGGTCACTTCGCATTTATGTACATGCTATTTATGAAGTTATATGTATACTGATCAAATGTATTGCTATGTTAATTTTCTTTTCATGTGTTTATTAAATAATAGTTCTTTCATGTAATTAGCAAGAGTCCATGAGCTAGTGACGTATGGGATATACATTCCTACCAGGAGGGGCAAAGTTTCCCAAACCTTAAAATGCCTATAAATACACCCCTCACCACACCCACAAATCAGTTTTACAAACTTTGCCTCCTATGGAGGTGGTGAAGTAAGTTTGTGCTAGATTCTACGTTGATATGCGCTCCGCAGCAGGTTGGAGCCCGGTTTTCCTCTCAGCGTGCAGTGAATGTCAGAGGGATGTGAGGAGAGTATTGCCTATTTGAATGCAATGATCTCCTTCTACGGGGTCTATTTCATAGGTTCTCTGTTATCGGTCGTAGAGATTCATCTCTTACCTCCCTTTTCAGATCGACGATATACTCTATGGTTGGGCACTTTGTTTATAAAGTTCTAAATATATGTATTCAAACATTTATTTGCCTTGACTCAGGATGTTCAACGTTCCTTATTTCAGACAGTCAGTTTCATTATTTGGGATAATGCATATGAATAATTAATTTTTTTCTTACCTTAAAAATTGACTTTTTTTTCCTGTGGGCTATTAGGCTCGTGGGGGCTGAAAATGCTTCATTTTATTGCGTCATTCTTGGCGCAGATTTTTTTGGCGCAAAAATTTTCTTTGTCATTTCCGGCGTCGTACTTGTCGCCGGAAGTTGTTTGTGATTGCGTCATTTTTTTTTTTACAATTTGCGCCAAAAATGTCGGTGTCGCGGGATGTGGCGTCATTCTTGGCGCCAAAAGCATTTAGGCGCCTAATAATGTGGGCGTCTTTTTTGGCGCTAAAAAATATGGGCGTCATTATTGTCTCCACATTATTTAAGTCTCATTGTTTATTTGCTTCTGGTTGCTAGAAGCTTGTTCATTGGCATTTTTTCCCATTCCTGAAACTGTCATTTAAGGAATTTGATAGATTTTGCTTTATATGTTGTTTTTTCTATTACATATTGCAAGATGTCTCAGATTGACCCTGGATCAGAAGCTACTTCTGGAAAAACGCTTGACTGAGTTCAGTCCTACCAAAGCTAAGTTCATTTATTTTAAATGTTATGAATGTTTATCTTTAGCTATGGTTTGTAATAGGCAAACTTTTACATGCAGAATCCATTACTATTTATGCTTTATATATTGCCATTCTTTTTACATCTTATGTACAAGAAATATTTAGAAGATTTTTAAGAAATATTTTTCTGATTCTATTTTAAAGGCTTTGTCTGACTTTGTGCCTTCTAATAAAATTTTTAGGTCTTTTTCAAACTTCTTATTTATTGAAGTTTCAAATGACAAACAACATACTGATTTATCCTTCTCTGATGATGTTTTTTCTCATTCAGAATTTTCTTCATCAGATATTGACACTAACAAATCTACTTTTTTATTAAAGTACATTTGTTCTTTGTTGAAAAGGTGTTGATTATTTTGGACATTAAGGTAACTAGTTCTTTTTCAAGACTAGCTAACACTATTTCTGCTTATTTATTCTTCTGTGTTTTCAGAGTTTTTTTTCCAATTCCTTATACTAGGGAATGGAATAGGCTGAGAATTTTCTTTTATTCCTTCTTCAAAGGTTTTAAACTATATTCTTTGCCGGCAGTTAAATTCAATTTGGAGGGTTCTCCAATTTATTGGGGCTATCTCTACTCCTACTAAAAATGCTATTGTTTCTATAGCAAAATAGTATTTATTTTCCTTTAGATGGTTGTATCTTATTTATGGAAAATTATTTAGTTTCAGGTACCTTTCTTGGACCTGTGATTTATTTGGATGTTGCAATTGCTTCAGTTTTTCTGTTTACTTTAAGATCAAGTATCAGATTATGATTTATTTTAGCATTGTTAAAGGGACAACATTTACTAGACTAGGTGCTGTTGCATTTGTCTTGTTGTTTTGCATTTATTGATTATGCAAGTCCACTGTATTGTCTGGTCTTTTAACTGGACTATCATGCTAATAATTTCATTTGTGTCTTCATTTTATTGAATATTTTCGCAAATGAGGTTTAATATATGTCTTTAGCTGTTTGAGCTAGAAGAATTTTGTGATTTCTAAAAATCCATATTTCTTTTGTTCTAAGAAAATCAATTATTTGTTTTATAATTGGATTCAATTCTTAACTGTTACTCTGGGCTTCAAGATTGAGTTCTAAGACTAAAACTTTAAGCTTATACTAATTTGGTTGTTCTTATTAAGGAATGAATTCCTGAATTCTTTCGCAAGTAACATGTTTTTAATTGGAATTTTTTTTAGTTTGAAATCAGCTCCTTTAAATTGCGATGTATGTGCCGTATTCCAGCTTGGCTGGCAAGGGGCAGGTTAAGACTTTTTTTAAATTTATTTGGTTCTATTCGGTCCAAATTTCTTTGATTTTATTCCAGTAAGGCTAACACTTTCTTTAAGTGTGTTTCGGTCCTATTTATTTTGGGTACTGTTGAAGCATGGCTGGTCACCCGTGGGGTTCAAGCGCTGCTCAGACCTGGAATCTTCTGGGGTATTTCTTCCAGTTCCATTTTTAGGAACTGGGTTTTGGAGTTTTTATTCAAACTATTCTGCCTTTTTTTGGTCAGTGATAGCATTATTTGTTTTCATTAGATACAATAAATGCATATTTTTTCTGTATTTATTCAGATTATTTTCTGAGGATGCAGAATCTCATATGATTCACTTTGTTCTTCAGGACATAGTTAGAGGATCTTTTTTTCAAAAGCTCTTGATTCCTCTCACAAGGGTCACCTTTTTTAGGTTTCCAGATAGTTTGTGTCACTGTCTTTGTCTCTATCAGACAAGGGACAATTTTATTGGGTTCCGTCTGTCGGTACCTTTAGTCTCTATTATTTCCTTCAGTTGCTATATATGCATGGAAGTTTTAGGTCTTATGGCCACAGCATTGGATTCAATTCCCTTTGCTCATTTTCAATAGACAGAACCTTTCCAGTCTTTTATGCTGAATTATGGTGCAGGGATTCTAGGATTTCGCATTTTAAATCTTCAAATCCTAATATTTATCTCTCTTGATTTGGTGGTTAAGATCACCATCATTTAGTTCTCAACCTGGACCATGATCTCTACAGATGTGAGTCTTTTTGGTTGGGAGGCTGTCTGAGGATCTCTGTCAGCACAAGGGGTTTGGAAATCTCAGGAGGCGAGATTGCCATTTGATATTTTAGAACTCCGTGTTTTCTCAGAGTTTTTCAGTTAGTTTCTTTTTGAGGAAGAGACGTTTATTGTTTTTCAGACAATATCACAACTATGGTGTATGTCAATCATCAGGGTAGGACTATCAGTCCTTAGGCTGTGACAGAAGTGTCTCGGATATTAGCTTAGGCTAAATCCAGCTCCTATCTAAATTCTGTGTTTTTTTTCCCCAGGTATAGATATTTGGGAAGCGGATTATCTCTGTTAATCAAGCTTTACATCCGGGAGAATGGTCTCTCATACCCAGATATGTTTTTAAATTTTTCAGATGTGAGCATTTCTAGAAATAGATCTATTGGCATCTCATCTGAATAAAGAACTTCCCAGGGGCCTATTCAGGTCCGGGGATCCTCAGGCGGAAGTAGTGTATGCATTGACATTTCTTTGGAAATTATCTTTTTGCCTATTTCTTTCCGCCTCTAGTTCTTCTTCCAAAATGATTTCCAAAATTCTTATGGAGTATTTGTTTGTTATGCTGATGGCTCCAGCATGACCTCTCAGGTTTTGGTATGCAGATTTCATTCGGATGGCCAGTTGCCAACCTTGGACACTTCCGTTTAAACCAGACCTTCTTTCTCAAGGCCCATTTTTTCCATCAGGATCTCAAATCATTAAATTTGAAGGGATGGAGATTGAATGCTTGGTTTCAGGCTCGTAAATCTGTCTCTAGAAAGATTTATTATTGAGTCTGGAAGACCTACTTTTCTTGGCATTCTTTTAAAATTCATAGAATTTTATTATTTTTTTCAGGTTGGTTTGGATAAGGTTTTATCTGCAGTTCTTTGTTAGGACAAATCTCTACTCTTTCTGTTCTTTTTTCACAGAAAGATTGTTAATCATCCTGATATTTATTGTTTCTCCAACATAGGTGTGTCCGGTCCACGGCGTCATCCTTACTTGTGGGATATTCTCTTCCCCAACAGGAAATGGCAAAGAGCCCAGCAAAGCTGGTCACATGATCCCTCCTAGGCTCCGCCTACCCCAGTCATTCTCTATGCCGTTGTACAGGCAACATCTCCACGGAGATGGCTTAGAGTTTTTTAGTGTTTAACTGTAGTTTTTATTATTCAATCAAGAGTTTGTTATTTTAAAATAGTGCTGGTATGTACTATTTACTCTGAAACAGAAAAGAGATGAAGATTTCTGTTTGTAAGAGGAAAATGATTTTAGCAACCGTTACTAAAATCGATGGCTGTTCCACACAGGACTGTTGAGAGGAATTAACTTCAGTTGGGGGAACAGTGAGCAGACTTTTGCTGCTTGAGGTATGACACATTCTAACAAGACGATGTAATGCTGGAAGCTGTCATTTTCCCTATGGGATCCGGTAAGCCATTTTTATTACAGAGTAAATAAGGGCTTCACAAGGGCTTGTTAAGACTGTAGACATTTTCTGGGCTAAATCGATTCATATATAAACATATTTAGCCTTGAGGAATCATTTAATCTGGGTATTTTTGTAAAATAATATCGGCAGGCACTGTTTTAGACACCTTATTCTCTAGGGGCTTTCCCTAATCATAGGCAGAGCCTCATTTTCGCGCCGGTATTGCGCACTTGTTTTTGAGAAGCATGACATGCAGTCGCATGTGTGAGGAGCTCTGATACATAAAAAAGACTTTCTGAAGGCGTCATTTGGTATCGTATTCCCCTTTGGGCTTGGTTGGGTCTCAGCAAAGCAGATACCAGGGACTGTAAAGGGGTTAAAGATAAAAACGGCTCCGGTTCCGTTATTTTAAGGGTTAAAGCTTCCAAATTTGGTGTGCAATACTTTTAAGGCTTTAAGACACTGTGGTGAAATTTTGGTGAATTTTGAACAATTCCTTCATACTTTTTCGCAATTGCAGTAATAAAGTGTGTTCAGTTTAAAATTTAAAGTGACAGTAACGGTTTTATTTTAAAACGTTTTTTGTACTTTGTTATCAAGTTTATGCCTGTTTAACATGTCTGAACTACCAGATAGACTGTGTTCTGAATGTGGGGAAGCCAAGGTTCCTTCTCATTTAAATAGATGTGATTTATGTGACACTGAAAATGATGCCCAAGATGATTCCTCAAGTGAGGGGAGTAAGCATGGTACTGCATCATTCCCTCCTTCGTCTACACCAGTCTTGCCCACTCAGGAGGCCCCTAGTACATCTAGCGCGCCAATACTCCTTACTATGCAACAATTAACGGCTGTAATGGATAATTCTATCAAAAACATTTTAGCCAAAATGCCCACTTATCAGCGTAAGCGCGACTGCTCTGTTTTAGATACTGAAGAGCATGAGGACGCTGATGATAATGGTTCTGATATGCCCCTACACCAGTCTGAGGGGGCCAGGGAGGTTTTGTCTGAGGGAGAAATTTCAGATTCAGGGAAAATTTCTCAACAAGCTGAACCCGATGTGATTACATTTAAATTTAAGTTGGAACATCTCCGCGCTCTGCTTAAGGAGGTGTTATCCACTCTGGATGATTGTGAGAATTTGATCATCCCAGAGAAACTATGTAAAATGGACAAGTTCCTAGAGGTCCCGGGGCCCCCAGAAGCTTTTCCTATACCCAAGCGTGTGGCGGACATTGTAAATAAAGAATGGGAAAGGCCCGGTATACCTTTCGTCCCTCCCCCCATATTTAAAAAATTGTTTCCCATGGTCGACCCCAGAAAGGACTTATGGCAGACAGTCCCCAAGGTCGAGGGGGCGGTTTCTACTTTAAACAAACGCACCACTATACCCATAGAAGATAGTTGTGCTTTCAAAGATCCTATGGATAAAAAATTAGAAGGTTTGCTTAAAAAGATGTTTGTTCAGCAAGGTTACCTTCTACAACCAATTTCATGCATTGTCCCTGTCACTACAGCCGCGTGTTTCTGGTTCGATGAGCTAGAAAAGGCGATCGATAGTGATTCTCCTCCTTATGAGGAGATTATGGACAGAATCCGTGCTCTCAAATTGGCTAATTCTTTCACCCTAGACGCCACTTTGCAATTGGCTAGGTTAGCGGCGAAAAATTCTGGGTTTGCTATTGTGGCGCGCAGAGCGCTTTGGTTGAAATCTTGGTCAGCGGATGCGTCTTCCAAGAACAAATTGCTTAACATTCCTTTCAAGGGGAAAACGCTGTTTGGCCCTGACTTGAAAGAGATTATCTCTGATATCACTGGGGGTAAGGGCCACGCCCTTCCTCAGGATAGGTCTTTCAAGGCCAAAAATAAACCTAATTTTCGTCCCTTTCGTAGAAACAGACCAGCCCCAAGTGCTACGTCCTCTAAGCAAGAGGGTAATACTTCTCAAGCCAAGCCAGCCTGGAGACCAATGCAAGGCTGGAACAAGGGTAAGCAGGCCAAGAAGCCTGCCACTGCTACCAAGACAGCATGAAATGTTGGCCCCCGATCCGGGACCGGATCTGGTGGGGGGCAGACTCTCTCTCTTCGCTCAGGCTTGGGCAAGAGATGTTCTGGATCCTTGGGCACTAGAAATAGTCTCCCAAGGTTATCTTCTGGAATTCAAGGGGCTTCCCCCAAGGGGGAGGTTCCACAGGTCTCAATTGTCTTCAGACCACATAAAGAGACAGGCATTCTTACATTGTGTAGAAGACCTGTTAAAAATGGGAATGATTCATCCTGTTCCATTAGGAGAACAAGGGATGGGGTTCTACTCCAATCTGTTCGTAGTTCCCAAAAAAGAGGGAACGTTCAGACCAATCTTGGATCTCAAGATCCTAAACAAGTTTCTCAAGGTTCCATCGTTCAAAATGGAAACTATTCGAACAATTCTTCCTTCCATCCAGGAAGGTCAATTCATGACCACGGTGGATTTAAAGGATGCGTATCTACATATTCCTATCCACAAGGAACATCATCGGTTCCTAAGGTTCGCATTCCTGGACAAGCATTACCAGTTCGTGGCACTTCCTTTCGGATTAGCCACTGCTCCAAGGATTTTCACAAAGGTACTAGGGTCCCTTCTAGCGGTACTAAGACCAAGGGGCATTGCAGTAGTACCTTACTTGGACGACATTCTGATTCAAGCGTCGTCCCTTCCTCAAGCAAAGGCTCACACGGACATAGTCCTGGCCTTTCTCAGATCTCACGGATGGAAAGTGAACGTAGAAAAGAGTTCTCTATCTCCGTCAACAAGGGTTCCCTTCTTGGGAACAATAATAGACTCCTTAGAAATGAGGATTTTTCTGACAGAGGCCAGAAAAACAAAACTTCTAAACTCTTGTCAAACACTTCATTCCGTTCCTCTTCCTTCCATAGCGCAGTGCATGGAAGTAATAGGTTTGATGGTAGCGGCAATGGACATAGTTCCTTTTGCGCGCATTCATCTAAGACCATTACAACTGTGCATGCTCAGTCAGTGGAATGGGGACTATACAGATTTGTCTCCGACGATTCAAGTAAATCAGAGGACCAGAGACTCACTCCGTTGGTGGCTGTCCCTGGACAACCTGTCACAAGGGATGACCTTCCGCAGACCAGAGTGGGTCATTGTCACGACCGACGCCAGTCTGATGGGCTGGGGCGCGGTCTGGGGACCCCTGAAAGCTCAGGGTCTTTGGTCTCGGGAAGAATCTCTTCTACCGATAAATATTCTGGAACTGAGAGCGATATTCAATGCTCTCAAGGCTTGGCCTCAGCTAGCAAAGGCCAAGTTCATACGGTTTCAATCAGACAACATGACGACTGTTGCGTACATCAACCATCAGGGGGGAACAAGGAGTTCCCTGGCGATGGAAGAAGTGACCAAAATCATTCAATGGGCGGAGACTCACTCCTGCCACCTGTCTGCAATCCACATTCCAGGAGTGGAAAATTGGGAAGCGGATTTTCTGAGTCGTCAGACATTACATCCGGGGGAGTGGGAACTCCATCCGGAAATCTTTGCCCAAATTACTCAATTGTGGGGCATTCCAGACATGGATCTGATGGCCTCTCATCAGAACTTCAAGGTTCCTTGCTACGGGTCCAGATCCAGGGATCCCAAGGCGACTCTAGTAGATGCACTAGTAGCACCTTGGACCTTCAAACTAGCTTATGTATTCCCGCCGTTTCCTCTCATCCCCAGGCTGGTAGCCAGGATCAATCAGGAGAGGGCGTCGGTGATCTTGATAGCTCCTGCGTGGCCACGCAGGACTTGGTATGCAGATCTGGTGAATATGTCATCGGCTCCACCATGGAAGCTACCTTTGAGACGAGACCTTCTTGTTCAAGGTCCGTTCGAACATCCGAATCTGGTCTCACTCCAGCTGACTGCTTGGAGATTGAACGCTTGATCTTATCAAAACGAGGGTTCTCAGATTCTGTTATTGATACTCTTGTTCAGGCCAGAAAGCCTGTAACTAGAAAAATTTACCACAAAATATGGAAAAAATATATCTGTTGGTGTGAATCTAAAGGATTCCCTTGGAACAAGGTAAAGATTCCTAAGATTCTATCCTTTCTTCAAGAAGGATTGGAGAAAGGATTATCGGCAAGTTCCTTGAAGGGACAGATTTCTGCCTTGTCTGTGTTACTTCACAAAAAGCTGGCAGCTGTGCCAGATGTTCAAGCCTTTGTTCAGGCTCTGGTTAGAATCAAGCCTGTTTACAAACCTTTGACTCCTCCTTGGAGTCTCAACTTAGTTCTTTCAGTTCTTCAGGGGGTTCCGTTTGAACCCTTGCATTCCGTTGATATTAAGTTATTATCTTGGAAAGTTTTGTTTTTGGTTGCAATTTCTTCTGCTAGAAGAGTTTCAGAATTATCTGCTCTACAGTGTTCTCCTCCTTATCTGGTTTTCCATGCAGATAAGGTGGTTTTACGTACTAAACCTGGTTTTCTTCCGAAAGTTGTTTCTAACAAAAACATTAACCAGGAGATAGTCGTGCCTTCTTTGTGTCCGAATCCAGTTTCAAAGAAGGAACGTTTGTTGCACAATTTGGATGTTGTTCGCGCTCTAAAATTCTATTTAGATGCTACAAAGGATTTTAGACAAACATCTTCCTTGTTTGTTGTTTATTCTGGTAAAAGGAGAGGTCAAAAAGCAACTTCTACCTCTCTCTCTTTTTGGATTAAAAGCATCATCAGATTGGCTTATGAGACTGCCGGACGGCAGCCTCCTGAAAGAATCACAGCTCATTCCACTAGGGCTGTGGCTTCCACATGGGCCTTCAAGAACGAGGCTTCTGTTGATCAGATATGTAGGGCAGCGACTTGGTCTTCACTGCACACTTTTACCAAATTTTACAAGTTTGATACTTTTGCTTCTTCTGAGGCTATTTTTGGGAGAAAGGTTTTGCAAACCGTGGTGCCTTCCATTTAGGTGACCTGATTTGCTCCCTCCCTTCATCCGTGTCCTAAAGCTTTGGTATTGGTTCCCACAAGTAAGGATGACGCCGTGGACCGGACACACCTATGTTGGAGAAAACAGAATTTATGTTTACCTGATAAATTACTTTCTCCAACGGTGTGTCCGGTCCACGGCCCGCCCTGGTTTTTTAATCAGGTCTGATAATTTATTTTCTTTAACTACAGTCACCACGGTATCATATGGTTTCTCCTATGCAAATATTCCTCCTTTACGTCGGTCGAATGACTGGGGTAGGCGGAGCCTAGGAGGGATCATGTGACCAGCTTTGCTGGGCTCTTTGCCATTTCCTGTTGGGGAAGAGAATATCCCACAAGTAAGGATGACGCCGTGGACCGGACACACCGTTGGAGAAAGTAATTTATCAGGTAAACATAAATTCTGTTTTTGTACAGGCTTTGGTTCGTATCAAGCCTGTCATTAATTCAATCTCTCCTCTTTGGAGTCTCAATTTGGTGCTGAGGGCTTTACAGGCTCCTCCGTTTGAAACTATGCATTTTCTGAACATTAAAATTACTTTCTTGGAAAAGTATTGTTCCTTTTGGTTATGTCTTCTGCTAGAAGAATTTTTGAGCTATCTGCTCTTTTTTGTGAATATCTTTTTCTGATTTTTCATCAGGATAAGGCAGTGTTACTTCCTGATAGTCATCATTTTTTTTCAGGTTTTGATTCGTATCAAACCTGTCATTAAGCCAATTTCTTCTCCTTGGAGTCTTAATTGGGTTCTTCTATTTGAGCATATGCTTGCTCTGGACATTAATTACTTTCATGGAAAGTATTGTTCTTTTTGGACATCTCTTCAGCTAGAACAGCTTTTGAATTATCTGTTCTTTCTTGTGAATCTCTTTTTTCTGATTTTTTTCATCAGGAAAAGGTGGTTTTTGCTGTCCTCATTTGAATTCTTACCTAAAGTTGTAAATTCTAACAAACATTAGGAAGGAATTATTGTTTTCCTAAGACTTCTTTGGTGAGATTCTTACTTTCTATGTTGAAGCTATTCAGATTTCAGATAGACTTCTAGTCTATTTTTTATCTTTTCTGGTTTTAGGAAGGTCAAAAGCTTCTGCCATTTATTTGGCATCTTGCTTAAACTTTTGATTCATCATGCTTATTTAGAGTCGGGTGGATTCCCGCCTCGGAGGATTATGGCTCATTCTACTAGGTAAGTTTCTACTTCCTGGGCTTTTTAAAGAATGAAGCTTCTGTTGATCATATTTGCAAAGCAATGACTTGGTCTTCTTTGTATATTTTTACTATGTTCTACCATTTTGATGTTTTCTCTTCTTAGAAGCAGTTTTGGTAGAATGGTACTTCAGGCAGCTGTTTCAGTTTGATTCTTCTGCTTATAATTTAAATTTTTTTCATTATAAAAATTTAAACTTTTTTGATTTGGGTAGTGGATTCATTTTTCAGCGGAATTGGCTGTCTTTATTTTATCCCTCCCTCTCTAGTGACTCTTGCGTGGAAGTTCCACATCTTGGGTATTTATTATCCCATACGTCACTAGCTCATGGACTCTTGCTAATTATATGAAAGAAAACATAATTTATGTAAGAACTTACCTGATAAATTCATTTCTTTCATATTAGCAAGAGTCCATGAGGCCCACCCTTTTTTGTGGTGGTTATGATTTTTTTGTATAAAGCACAATTATTCCAATTCCTTATTTTTTTTATGCTTTCGCTCTTTTCTTATCACCCCACTTCTTGGCTATTCGTTAAACTGAATTGTGGGTGTGGTGAGGGGTGTATTTATAGGCATTTTAAGGTTTGGGAAACTTTGCCCCTCCTGGTAGGAATGTATATCCCATACGTCACTAGCTCATGGACTCTTGCTAATATGAAAGAAATGAATTTATCAGGTAAGTTCTTACATAAATTATGTTTTATTAGTGACACCTTTTCTCTCTTTTCTTATTGACTAAAACTTCTAGCTCTAGTAGCGCTGCTCCTGATATCTCTATTTGTACATTTTAACCCCTCAACAACCATTAGGGAGAGTTGTTAATCTGGGACAGCCTGAAGTATTTTTTGGTTTGCGCTGTTGAATATCCTTTAGTTTTTAAGATAAATATTTTAACTAATGTCTTTGAATAAATGTGTTTTTTACTTTTAGCTCTATATCGCCCTCCTTTTGTCCTTTTGTAGTTTGTATTTGACAGACGTGCGGTGCAGACTGCAGAGCCTGCCTGGAGCTAAAGTGTCAGGCCTGCCCACCCTCGACACCGGGCTCCGTGCAGCAGTAGAGACGCTTGTTTCTGGCACAGCCAGCACAGGTGTCGTGTCGGTCGGTTACTTGAATAGTGTGCACGCAAAGCAGGAGGCAGAACCCCCTAAGCGCTCAGCCATGTGGGAGAATCTCACAGCACAGTTCAGTGTTACACGTTCTCCCCTCCCACTCCCTTACTCTGTGCTTTCCTTGCCATCTCACTAGGTATGGGAACGGCACTGGGGGTATGTCCACTGTGTTGATTTGACTGGAGTCTGGAGAAGGGAAAATATGCAATGTCATCAGTAGGGTTTTATTTACTAGCTGCTCTCTGAGATTTACATTGTTTTCTGGCTCCAGTTATTTGGTGCTGTAGCGACTATTATGGAGGAACAGAAGTGTTTGTTCATTTTGCAGACCAAGCCTGCTTTGTTACTGGCTACTTCAAATTGAGCACATTGTACATATGTATTGTTTTCATTACTTAAGACTCTCAGCTATGGTTTGGCACTTTATGTATTTATATAAAGTTCTAAATATATGTATTGTACTTATATTTGCCATGATTCAGGTTTTCAGTATATTTCCTTTTGCAGACTGTCAGTTTCATATCTGGGAAATGCTTTTTTATGAAAAATGTATTTCTTACCTGGGGTATAATCTCTTTTTCTAATTGACTGTCTTTCAAATTCGTGGGCAGAATTAGGCTCGTAAGGGCGCAAATTCCAGAGTTTATTGCGTCATTCTAGGCGCAAGATTTTTTGGCGCAAAGTTACGTTCATTGACGCAAATTCGTCATTTCCAGCATCTTAGTTGACGCTGAGTCCTTTCACAAGGTTGCGTCATCTATGACGCAAGTGTGTCATTTCCAGACGTTTTTTGCTGCAAAAAATATTTTTCTGTTTGTCGTGCCAAATATTTTCATTATTTAAGACCCCATTCCTATTTGCCTCCTGCCTTTTTTCTATGTAAGAGGGCTATGCTGTTTGCATTTTTTCCCATTCCTGAAACTGCCATATAAGGAAATTGACAATTTTGCTTTATATGTTGTTTTTTTCTCTTACATTTGCAAGATGTCTCAATCTGATCCTGTCGCAGAAATCACTGTTGGAACCCTGCGGCCTGATAACAGTTCTACCAAAGCTAAGTGCATTTGTTGTAAACATGTGGAGGTTATACCTCCAGCTGTGGTTTGTAATGGTTGTCATGATAAACTTTTACGTGCAGAGAATGTATCCATCGGTAGTAGTTAATTACCTGTTGCTGTTCCCTCAACATCTAATGCACAAGATATACCTGTAAATTTAAAATAATTTATTTCTGATTCTATTCAGAAGGCTTTGTCTGCCATTCCGCCTTCTACTAAACGTAAAAGGGTTTTTAAAACTTCTCATAAAGTTGATGAAATTTCAAATGACGGGCAACATACTGATTTATCCTTGATTGAGGATCTATTCAGAAGATTCTGCCTCAGATATTGACACTGACAAATCCTCCTATTTATTTAAAATGGAGTATATTTGTTCTTTGTTAAAAGAAGTGTTGATTACATTAGATATGGAGGAAACTAGTCCTCTTGATATTAAAACTAGTAAACGTTTAAATTCTGTTTATAAACCTCCTGTGGTTATTCCAGAGGTTTTTCCAGTTCCTGATGCTATTTCTGATATGATTTCTAAAGAATGGAATAGGCCTGGTACTTCTTTTATTCCTTCTTCAAGGTTTAAAAAACTGTATACTTTGCCAGCAGTTAGATTGGAGTTTTGGGAAAAGATCCCCAAAGTTGATGGGGCTATCTCTACTCTTGCTAAACGTACTACTATTCCTATGGAAGATAGTACTTCTTTTAAAGATCCTTTAGATAGGAAACTTGAATCTTATCTATGGAAAGCTTATTTATATTCATGTCATCTTCTTAGGCCTGCAATTTCTTTGGCTGATGTTGCAGCTGCTTCAACTTTTTGGTTGGAAGCTTTAGCGCAACAAATATCGGATCATGATTTGTCTAGCATTGTTAAGTTGATTCAACATGCTAATAATTAAATTTGTGATGCCATTTTTTATATAATCAAAATTGATGTTAAATCTATGTCTTTAGCTATTTTAGCTAGAAGAGCTTTGTGGCTCAAATCTTGGAATGCTGATATGACTTTTAAATCCAGATTGCTATCTCTTTCTTTCCAAGGTAATACATTATTTGGTTCTCAGTTGGATTCAATAATTTCAACTGTCACTGGGGGAAAGGGAGTTTTTTTGCCTCAGGAAAAAGACCTATGGGTAAATCTAAAGCTTCTAACCGTTTTCGTTCCTTTCAACAAAATAAGGAACAGAAACCTAATCCTTCCCCCAAGGAATCTGTTTCCAATTGGAAGTCTTCATCAAATTGGAATAAATCCAAGCCATCAAAGCCAGCCCCCAAGTCCGCATGAAGGTGCGGCCCTCATTCCAGCTCAGCTGGTAGGGGGCAGATTAACATTTTTCAAAAATGTTTGGATCAATTCGGTCCAAAATCATTGGATTCAGAGTATTGTCTCTCAGGGGTACAGAATAGGATTCAGAGTACGACCGCCTGTGAGAATATTTTTTCTCTCACGCATTCCAGCAAACCCAGTAAAGGCTCAGGCTTTCCTGAAGTGTGTTTCAGACCTGGAGTTTTCAGGGGTAATCATGCCAGTTCCGTTTCAGGAACAGCGTCTGGGGTTTTATTCAAATCAATTCATTGTCCCAAAGAAAGAAAATTCATTCAGAACAGTTCTGGATCTAAAGGTTTTGAATCGATATGTAAGAGTACCAACTTTCAAAATGGTGACTATAAGGACCTATTCTGCCCTTTGTTCAGCAAGGGCATTATATGTCCACAATAGACTTACAGGATGCATATCTTCATATTCCGATTCATCCGGATCACTATCAGTTCCTGAGATTCTCTTTTCTAGATAAGCTTACCAATTTGTTGCTCTTCCTTTTGGCCTAGCGACAGCTCCAAGAATCTTTTCAAAGGTTCTCGGTGCCCTACTCTCTGTAATCAGAGAGCGGGGTATTGCGGTGTTTCTTTATTTGGACGATATCTTGGTACTCGCTCAGTCTTTACGTTCTGCAGAATTTCACACAAATTAACTAGTGTTGTTTCTTTGAAGACATGGTTGGAGGATCAATTTACCAAAAAGTTCTTTGATTCCTCTGACAAAGGTAACCATTTTTGGTTTCCAGATAGATTCCGTGTCCATGTCTTTGTCTCTAACAGACAAGAGACGTTTGAAATTGGTTGCAGCCTGTCGGAACCTTCAGTCTCAGTCATTCCCTTCAGTAGCTATGTCCATGGAAGTTTTAGGTCTCATGACTGCAGCATCGGATGCGATCCCCTTTGCTCGTTTTCATATGAGACCTCTCCAGCTTTGTATGCTGAACCAATGGTACAGGGATTATACAAGGATTTCACAAGTAATATCCTTAAATCCCAATGTTAGACTTTCTCTGTCTTGGCGGTTAGATCACCATCGTATAATTCTAGGGGCCTCTTTTGTTCGTCCAACCTGGATTGTGATGAGAACAGATGTGAGTCTTTCAGGTTGGGGAGCTGTTTGTGGATCTCTGACTGCACAAGGGGTTTGGAAATCTCAAGAGGCGAGATTACCAATCAATATTTTGGAACTCCGTGTGATTCTCAGGGCTCTTCAATTTTGGCCTCTGTTGAAGAGAGAACCGTTCATTTGTTTTCAGACAGACAATATCACAACTGTGGCATATGTCAATTATCAGGGTGGGACTCAGTCCTCAAGCTATGAAAGAAGTATCTCGGATACTTGTTTTGGGCGAAATCCAGCTCCTGTCTAATTTCTGCGGTTCATATCACAGGTATAGACAATTGGGAAGCAGATTGTCTCAGCCGTCAGACTTTACATCCAGGAGAATGGTCTCTCCACCCAGATGTGTTTTCTCAAATTGTTCAGATGTGGGTCTTCCAGAAATACGAATTGTTTAGATGGCATCTCCTCTAAACAAAAAACTTCCAAGGTACCTGTCCAGGTCCAGGGATCCTCAGGCAGAAGCAGTGGATGCGTTGACACTTCCTTGGTGTTATCAACCTGCTTATATTTTCCCGCCTCTAGTTCTTCTTCCAAGAGTGATTTCCAAAATCATCATGGAGCAATTATTTGTGCTGCTGGTGGCTCCAGCATGGTCTCACAGGTTTTGGTATGCGGATCTTGTTCGGATGTCCAGTAGTCAACCTTGGCCACTTCCATTAAGGCCAGACCTTCTATCTCAAGGTCCGTTTTTCCATCAGGATCTCAGATCATTAAAGGGACACTGAACCCAATTTTTTTCTTTCGTGGATAGAGCATGCAATTTTAAGCAACTTTCTAATTCTCCTATTAGCAATTTTTCTTCGTTCTCTTGCTATCTTTATTTGAAAAAGAAGGCATCTAAGCTTTTTTCTTGGTTCAGCACTTTTTGATTGGTGGATTAATTTATCCACCAATCAGCAAGGAAAACCTAGGTTGTTCACCAAAAATGGGCCGGCATCTAAACATTCTTGCATTTCAAATAAAGATACAAACGACTAGATTACGAGTTTGGCGTTAGGAGGGGTGCGTTAGTTACGTGTACTTTATTTCCTTTGCGCACTTTTCTTAACGTCGGTATTACGAGTCTCAAAACAACCTCATCACGCGTCGCGGTAACACAACTACCGCGTTTATTTAAGAAGCGTAATCACTGGTGTTAAACATTCTCCCATAGAGATCAATAATAAATGAAAGAAGCACGCATTTTTCAGCTAACACTCGATCTTGCGAGAAATACACACTGCTCTGTCATTTTACGTATACCACATAATGCACAACAAAAAAACAAATCAAATGTACAAACAACAATCACGCAACATAGCGCATACGCATTACACATTCACAATCGGAAAAGAAAAAGAATAAACAACATTTACACTAAACAGGAATACATAAATACCTTACGATCTTGAAACACGGAACAAAACAACACGAAAAAAGAATTGCACACTCATACACAAACAAAACATTCACATTCAAGATTATGGAACATTAGTACAAAGAAACATTTACACCACTTCACAAATACGACACCATCACAAATATGTATTTATATTTACAGATAATTTTTTTGGACAATGTTATGCAAAACAATCACTATGACATCATCACATTATACACATTACACAAATACTAACTCAATATGAGCATGCGCAAATTTACACAACTAATACACATTGCACACATACTAATTACTAACAAAGCACACCTGAACACAATTTACCTTGCAAACATCATTAAACATTTACATAGGGTATATAAGCACGCCACAAGCATGGCTTGTTTGACTGTGTTGCTGGAGGATTTTTGGAGATTAGAGAGTTATTGGTATTGTGAGATTTAGTGAGTGAGTTAGTTAGTGGTAGTGTGAGATAGTGAATTAGTGGTAGTGTGAGAGAGTGCATTATTTAGTGGTAGTGTGAGATAGTGAGTTAGTTAGTGGTAGTGTGAGAGAGTGCATTATTTAGTGGTAGTGTGAGATAGTGAGTTAGTTAGTGGTAGTGTGAGAGAGTGCGTTAGTGGTAGTGTGAGATAGTGAGTTAGTTAGTGGTTGTGTGAGAGAGTGAGTTAGTTAGTGGTAGTGTGAGATAGTGAGAGAGTGCGTTAGTTAGTGGTAGTGTGAGAGAGTGCGTTAGTTAGTGGTAGTGTGAGATAGTGAGTTAGTTAGTGGTAGTGTGAGATAGTGAGTGTGAGTTAGTGGTAGTGTGATATAGTGAGTTAGTGGTAGTGTGAGATAGTGAGTGTGAGTTAGTTAGTAGTAGTGTGAGAGAGTGCGTTAGTTAGTGGTAGTGTGAGATAGTGAGTGTGAGTTAGTTAGTGGTAGTGTGAGATAGTGAGTTAGTTAGTGGTAGTGTGAGATAGTGAGTTAGTTAGTGGTAGTGTGAGATAGTGAGTTAGTGGTAGTGTGAGATAGTGAGAGAGCGGTAGTGAGTGAAAGTTTGTTTGGGTGAGTGTGCGAGTGGATTTTCTGAATACTTAGCACATTTACACGCAAACACATTCAATACATACATACACTTATCAATAACACTACATACCCCATTCCCTTTCATCCCATACCCCATTCCCTGTAAGCCCATACCCCATTCCCTGTAAGTCCATACCCCATTCTCTGTAAGCCCATACCACATTCCCTGTAAGCCCATACCCCATTCCCTTTAAGCCCATACCCATACCATAGTTAGATTTTGTTTGCATATTCTCATTTTAGTCTTTTTATAAATTTTTGTCTGTTTAATACTCCTTATTCTCTTTTATTTATATCCCTTTTACACTTTGAGCACTTTTTTTTTTGTTATTTATTTTGACCCCCTTTCATTTGGGCACATTCACTTTTTGTTTGAGTATGTCAGGAGGGGGGATAGGGGGCAGATTAGCCCAGAACTATTAGAGTTCCTCAGGAATCAGTTTAGAGAAGAGGTTATAGAGGAGGTCAGGCAGCAGGTCAGGCAGGAGGTTAGTCAGGAGAGGGGGAGATGGAGAGGAAGAGGAACAGGACAGGAAGGGGGGGAGGGGGGGAGGAAGCGGTGGGTGGACCCGGCCACTTTGTTCAAGATGAACAAGTGGCTGGACCCAGTGGCGGGCAGCGTAGAGCTTCACAGTCCGGGAAACAGAGGCTCACATCACAGGGGAAAGCCAAGCTGACTAGGGAGGCGAGATATACCATGGAGGAGGAGGCCCTCATAGAGTCTTATATGGAGAGGGCTAGGAGGCTGCCGGCTCAGAAGGCCACCCCTAGGGAAAAGAGGAAGCTATGACTGGAGATCAGGGATGCCGTTAATGCAGTGGGGGTCCAGAACAGGGATATCGAGTCTATAAAGCATTGCTACCGGGACTGCAAAATGGAACTCAAAAGAAAGCTCTCGAGGGAAAACCAATATCTAACAGGGACCAGTGGCGGTCCTGAAATGATCATGGAATATTCCAGATGGGAGGAAATGTTGCGTCCCAGCATCTCTGAGGTGGCCATAGTCGGTATCGGAGGAGTCGATACCGGGAACCTGCCACTCTCATCTTCCAGTAAGATCATTTAATAATCTCTTTACATCAAAAATAAAGAATGTATTTAAGGATATGATTAACGCAATTACTTTTTTTAGACATTATTACGTAAACACATTCACAATTACCTTGCGAAAGTTGCATTTCACGAAAAGCCATCACATTAGTATCTAGTCTACAGGTTAGGTATGCATTTAAACAGACTGAAAACAAACGCAAAAACACATTCAGATTGACCATATAGATATCAGAAACACGGTTTGGAAAATGCGGAAATCTTATTGATTGTTGTATTTGAAAGTAGATTAATGAGGCTGCCTTTGTAATTCTATTGTAAGCAAAAGCATTTACATCTTTATTTGGAACTGTGCTAATATCTCTATTTCTTTCTTTTTACAATATACAGAGTCTGAGCCCGGGGAGGAGGCAGCACAGCACCCACAGGCTCCTCCTTCACCCAGGTATGAGAGTGGTGCAGATGACTCGCCACCTCGGGGAGATATTGAAGACATCCCTCTATCCACATCCTCTGAAGAAGCCCCCACTGCACCAGCAGCCCCTCCTGCACCAGTAGCCCGCTGTGCACCAGCAGCTACTCTGGAGGAGATAGCAGAGCTGCAGAAATTTAGAGATTTCCTTGAAGAGATGCATGCCTCCCGGATGGAAAATACGGAAAGCAGAATCCAGCTGATTAATGAGTTTCGACAAGACCAAAGACAGCTTATCCAAGACCAAAGAGAGATCTTGCTTACTCTGAAAGATATATTGCAGGTCCTCCGGGAGGCGCATAACGCACCATCTGCTGCTGGGCCATCTGCTGCTGGATCATCTGCTGCTGGGCCATCTGATCCTGGGCCATCTGCTGCTGGACCATCTGCTCCTGGCCCTCCTCCATCTCCTCCTCAATCTCTTCCTCAGCCGGGTGATCCCAGTACTCCTCCTTCCCCTCTTCCACAAACATCTCCGATGAGAACTCGTCGGAGGGGGCAGTTGCCCCGCCCAGGGCCTCAGTCTCGTGGGAACGAAGAGGAAGTAACTTTTCTTTATATATTTTTCTTTATTTAATGTGTAATGGATAGGTATGTGATGATTTGGTCTTCTTACACTTGTGGAGCACACTCTGTATATAATCTGCTTCCATGGAGGCAGATTGTTTGCAGAGTGTGTTTTACAAGTGTGTGGAGACCACATCATCACATACCTATCCTTGTTGACTACATTGATTGGTTTCTGTGATGTGATGTCCAAACTGTTTCCCTAATCTCCCACAAAATGACCATTACAATTATACATGATGGCATATCACTGTTTTGATGCCAACAACACAGTTAAAGGGACAGTCATAACATTAATTATTGTTGGTTACAAAGAAAACACTTTATTACAAATTATCAAGTTTTGAAAAACCAGACTTAGAGAAATACACGTTTTACTAATGTGATTAACCTTGTATCTATGCCTCTGAAAAATGACCACTTATTTCAGTTCTTTTGACAGACCACCATTTCAGCCAATCACTGATCAATCCATGGTAACTATACTGCATGAGCTCAATGTTTTCTATATGAAACACAAAAAATAATGCCCTTTAGTGGTCAAAATGCATTCAGATTAGATACACTCTTCAAGGTCTAAGAAATGAGCAGATGAACCTCCTAGGTTTAACTATCAACTAAGAATACCAAGAGAAATAAGATAAATTGGTGATAAATGTTTGAGATATATTTTATAAAAATTGCATTTTTGGAGATTAAAATCATTACTGTTTTGCTTGACTTGACTGTCCCTTTAAACAAGAACATATGCTAACATATACTAATCCTTAGGGATTGTTGGTATATCTACATGTACTTGTTCAAACAAGAAAATATTTGAATAGGATACTAAGCCTGCCATATTTCTATTGATGTGTTAAATAAAGTCTATTTCTTCTATAAGGTACGACGAGTCCACGGATTCATCCTTTACTTGTGGGATATTATCCTCCTGCTAACAGGAAGTGGCAAAGAGCAACACAACAGAGCTGTCTATATAGCTCCTCCCTTAGCTCCACCCCCAGTCATTCTCTTTGCCTACTCTAAGTACTAGGAAGGGTAAAGTGAAAGAGGTGATAAAATATTAGTTTTTACTTTCTTCAAGCAAGAGTTTTTTGTTTTAAATGGTACCGGTGTGTATTATTTACTCTCAGGCAGCAGATGGATGAAGACTTCTGCCTGGAGGATGATGATCTTAGCATTTGTAACTAAGATCAAGTGCTGTTCCCACAGAGGCTGAGGAGTACAGGAAACTTCAGTATGAGGAACTTTTTCATGCTATACAGCAATGAGGTATGTTCAGTAATTTTGTCTGGAGAGACTGTGTATTTCAGAAAGGCTAACAGTATCCCCATGAGGGTAAGGGTAAGCAGTAATCCTAAGAGCTATAGAAAGGCATTACTAAGCTTGCATAAGGGGCTAATTAAAAATGGTTGACATTGAGATTTGAATGTTTGTGGGCAAACGTTTTTATGAACTGGGAGTGCTATTAACGTTTTGTGGGCAATAATGTTTTTGTTAGCAACTTTATTGAGGGTACACTTGGCTTATTTTTTGGGTCTCAGAACCCACATGGCTAGTTAAAACCGCTCTGATGCGGTTCTTTGAGGCTGTAGAGACATCGAGTGAGATGGGCGAGGCCTATTTTCGCACCTCAGATGCGCAGTTGTTTTGATTCAGCAAGCAGCAAGCTCCAACTCCTGAGGGCCCTTGTGGATGTTTTGGGCCAAATCGAAGCTTTAATCCCATATTTACTATCCCTGAGGGCAGGAAGGCGCCACAGAAGGGCTGTGGCAAGGTGCTGGGGGTGTTTTTTTTCCAGATTTAGGCCTTAATTCAATCCGGTTTGCACAATAAAGGGTTAAATGTTAAATTTTCTTGTGGGGCAAACTTAACTACACATATTGAGTCTGCTGTCAAAAATGTGAAAAATTTAGAGCATTTTAAAGCAGTTTTGCAGAACAGTGTATGTTTTTTTTCTCTCTTAAAGGCACAGTACCGTTTTTTAAGATTGTTGTTTTTTTTCACTAAATAAAGTGTTTTCATGCTTGTTTGTAGTCATTACTAGCCTGTTCAACATGTCTGACATTGAGGAAAGTAATTGTTCAATATGTTTAGAAGCCATTGTGGAACCCCCACTTAGAATGTGTCCTTCATGCACTGAAAGGTCAATAAATTGCAAAGAACATATTTTAGCTACTAAAAGTATGTCGCAGGATGATTCTCAGTCAGAAGGGAATCAGGTTATGCCATCTAATTCTCCCCAAGTGTCACAACCATTAACGCCCGCACAAGCAACGCCAAGTACTTCTAGTGCGTCTAATTCTTTCACCCTGCAAGATATGGCCGCAGTTATGAATACTACCCTCACAGAGGTTTTATCTAAGCTGCCTGGGTTGCAGGGGAAGCGCAGTAGGTCTGATGTGAGAACAAATGCTGAGCCCTCTGTGAGAACAAATGCTGAGCCCTCTGACGCTTTATTAGCCATATCCGATGTACCCTCACAATGTTCTGAGTTGCGGGTGAGGGATTTGCTGTCTGAGGGAGAGATTTCTGATTCAGGAAAGACAATCCCTCAGACAGACTCAGATATGACGGCTTTTAAATTTAAACTAGAACACCTCTGCTTATTGCTCAGGGAGGTTTTAGCGACTCTGGATGATTGTGACCCTATTGTAGTTCCAGAGAAATTGTGTAAAATGGACATATTTCTAGAGGTTCCTGCTTACACTGATGTTTTTCCGGTCCCTATGAGGATTTCAGACATTGTTACTAAGGAATGGGATAGACCAGGTATTCCGTTCGCTCCCCCTCCTACTTTTAAGAAAATGTTTCCCATATCAGACACCATGCGAGACTCGTGGCAGACGGTCCCTAAGGTGGAGGGAGCTATTTCTACCCTGGCTAAGCATACAACTATACCTATTGAGGACAGTTGTGCTTTCAAAGATCCTATGGATAAAAATTTAGAGGGTCTCCTAAAGAAAATATTTGTTCGTCAGGGTTTTCTTCTCCAACCTATAGCGTGCATTGTTCCCGTAACTACTGCAGCTGCTTTTTGGTTCGAGGCTCTGGAGGAGGCTCTTCAGGTTGAGACCCCATTAAATGATATTCTGGATAGAATTAGGGCTCTCAAGCTAGCTAATTCTTTCATTACAGATGCCGCTTTTCAACTGGCTAAATTAGCGGCAAAGAATTCAGGTTTTACCATTTTAGCGTGTAGAGCGTTATGGCTTAAGTCCTGGTCTGCTGATGTGTCATCAAAATCTAAGCTTTTAGCCATCCCTTTCAAGGGTAAGACCCTATTCGGGCCTGAACTGAAAGATATCATTTCAGACATCACTGGAGGGAAATGCCATGCCCTTCCTCAGGATAAGACAAATAAGATGAGGACCAAACAAAATAATTTTCGTTCCTTTCGAAACTTCAAAGGTGGGTGATCCCTCTACCTCTTCCCCTGCTGCAAAGCAAGAGGGGAATTTTGCTCAATCCATGTCAGTCTGGAGACCTAACCAGACTTGGAACAAAGGTAAACAGGCCAAGAAGCCCACTTTTCATGATCCGGTGTACATGCGCTCAGGAAACAGACCCTCTGGGCAGTGGTAGGGATTTGAAGACACTGACCCCTGACCCGGGGAAGAGTATCTTGGACGTGGATAGATGATATTCTGTGATTCATAGTTGCTAGAAGTTATTGAAGAATTAATGGAGGGTGCAATATTAGTTTACAATATATTGTGGCTTCACTGTGAGTTATAATTAGTTAACAGAAGTAGCTGCAGGATTCAATGAGAGAAATATATAGCAATGTTCAGGCTCCAAAGTAAACAGGTAGAAGTTTGATACTTAGATGCAAACTAAGGTTTGTTGTAGGTTCACAGTACATAATGTTTTATAAGGTTGTATGTCAGGGTTAAACACAGCAGTACAAGTGATAAACAGGTTGCAAGTCTTAGGGGCCCATTTATCAAAGGGCTTGCGGACCTGATCCGACACTGCGGATCAGGTCCGCAAGACCTCGCTAAATGCGGAGAGCAATACGCTCTCCACATTTAACATTGCACCAGCAGCTCACAAGAGCTGCTGGTGCAACGCCGCCCCCTGCTGACTCGCGGCCAATCGGCCGCCAGCAGGGAGCTGTCAATCAACCCGATCGTATTCGATCGGGTTGATTTCCGGTGATTCCTGTCCGCCTGCTCAGAGCAGGCGGACAGGGTTATGGAGCAGCGGTCTTTAGACCGCTGCTTCATAACTTGTGTTTCTGGCGAGTCTGAAGACTCGCCAGAAACACGGCCCTTCAAGCTCCGTACGGAGCTTGATAAATGGGCCTGTTAGGCATTAATTACTGTTTTGTGCATATATATGCAAACCAAGGTTTGTTGCAGGTTCACAGTTCATAATATTATGTAGAGCTGTATATCAGTATAAGCAGAGTAACACGAATGAGACAAGTTGTAAGTCTTAGGCATTAATTACTGTTTTGTGCATTTATATGCAAACCAAGGTTTGTTGCAGGTTCACAGTTCATTATATTATGTAAAGCTGTATATCAGTATAATCAGAGCAGCACAAGTGATAGACAAGTTACAAGTCTCAGGCATTAATTACTGTTTGATCAAACTAGGTTTGTTGCAGGTTAATTCAGCAATGACAACCAGTAGCACAGAAATAGTTATAAAGTTCTGAGTAAGATGATGTTATTGTAATTAGAGAGTGATGGTAAGCAAAAGCATAGTTGATTTATAATAAAGTTCAGAGATTGTTAAGTAGCTGTGTCCAGGAAACAGAATGGAGATATTTTTGATACTTGCGGTTTGATGATATTTAGCATAGGTAAAAGAAATTGCTGTATCTTGGAATAGTTGGTAAGTTCAAGCAGGAAACTGACACAAGCCTCTGTTGTTCAGGATCACACTTCAATGTTAATGCAAAGCACATTAGACCTGAGAAGGCTTAAAAAGAGGCTGAGGTAATCAGGTGCATGAATGATTAATCAGGCAGGCAAGCAAGCTGAATGTGAATACTGCCCAAATGCAGCAGTCAGAGAAGGAAGTCTTAAAGGGATAGTGACATTAGGCTGAGATATGTTACAGATCGCCCTCCTCAAAGGCGACCTCCGGGCGCCCAACACAATCCAAAAGGAGAGAGAATAAAAATGATATGGAGAACCGGTAGTAGGTGTATGGAGGTAGTGAGTCCAATCGGAAATCAAGAAAGGAGGGTTGGAGATCTCTTGAAAAAGTTGAATGACGAAGTAAAGGCCATGTAATTCAGGTATCAAAAGATCTTGACAATGATGAGAGCAAAAGTTGAAGTCAACTTTTTTGTAGTCATCGTGAGAATGCATGAACGTAACATACAATGAGCTTCCTACCACAG
Organism: Bombina bombina; assembly: GCF_027579735.1. Classification (NCBI taxonomy): domain Eukaryota; kingdom Metazoa; phylum Chordata; class Amphibia; order Anura; family Bombinatoridae; genus Bombina; species Bombina bombina. The sequence continues at coordinate 1,158,566,331 of NC_069503.1, read as the reverse complement.
AATCATCCTGAGGGTAGATAGGCGGACGTTCTTCATGATAGATGACCATGTACATAGCCAATGAAAAGGAAGCCAGTCCTAGAGATATGAATAGGCTTTCCTCAGCTTCAGAAATAGAGATGCAGCATTCTGGATTGATAACCAGATTAAGCACCTTTGGGTCAGAGATTTGAGTATCCTCAAAATTAACCTCTTGGCTGAGGATTAGATATACTCCAAAAGAAAAAGCTATAGCCATGTCTAACGCAATAGCAGGGCTTTCTTCAAAGTAGGAGATAGGAGTGTAGAGTGCAAGATTTGTCCAGTTCTTGCCATTTTCTAACTCAATATGAAATGTCTCCTTACTGGATTCAGAATCAAAAGTGTCCTCACTAAGAACAGGTATATGAATGCTCACACCAGGGCAAGGTTCAGGAATACCCACATCTGGGCAAGGTTCAGGAATATCCTCAATAGGATCAAGTTTAGGAATGCCCATGCCAGGGCAAGGTTCAGAAGTACCCACATCTGGGCTAGGTTCAGGAATATCCTCAGTAGGATCGGGTGAAGGAATGCCCATGCCAGGGCAAGGTTCAGGAATATCCTCAATAGGATCAAGTGTAGGAATGCCCATGCCAGGGCAAGGTTCAGAAGTACCCACATCTGGGCAAGGTTCAGGAATATTCTCAGTAGGATCGGGTGAAGGAATGCCCATGCCAGGGCAAGGTTCAACTATAGAGAAAGGAAAAGAACCCACTTTAGAGCCAGGAACCATACTCTCTTCTGAGCAGAGGGCAAGGCTTTCTTCAGGGTTCATAAACGAAGAATTAACAAGACCCACTTTACAGCCAAGAACCATACTCGCTTCTGAGTAGAGGGCATGGCTATCTTCAGGATCAAGTATTATTACACCCATTTCTGGGTTAAACAAAGGAATACCCATACCAGGGTCAAAAACAGGAGAGTCCACCTTGATGTCAGGTTTAGTAGTATAATCATGGAAAACAGGAACAGGAATGGGCACTGGGGAATCTTCTTGAAGAACTTTTGTACAAGTTTCAGGTTCAAGAATGTCCACTTGCGAACTTGGTTCAAAGTTGTCCTCACAGGATTCAGTATCAGGAATTCCTGTACAGGAAACTGATGTAGTAGAAAATGTAGGTTGATGCAAAGTATCTCCCAAGGGAAACAATTTCTTAGATGCAGTAACAGAAGAATTTTGAGAAGGTGAAGTGTACTGAAATATGCCACACTCAGGTAGATGCGGAGGAATTGTGACACAAGATTCTGACTGAGAAGTTATCTGGAGTTCAGCAGGCATGCTTATTTGAGTTTGAATATCAGAGCTAAATTCTCCAGGGATTATGTCTGGTAAACTGAAAGGTTGTATATCTGGAACAAAATTATCTTTTGCTTCTAGCACAGGGTTTACAGGCAATGAGGCATCATGAGAGGGATATGAGAAATCAACAGTTGGAAACAGTGTTTGTATTTTTTGTAGAGTCTGAGAAGAGATACCATTAGATGCTTTAAGAACAGACTGATAGTGACTATAGACATCATCCAGCTCGGTGTTGACACTGTCATGAGGCACGAGAGGGTCTGGTACAACAGAAACTAAAACAGGGGAATCTGGCTGAGTTTCCTCTTTGCACTTCTGATTTTCTGTGGGCAGAAAGACTTTCTTCTTCTTCTTCTTCTTCTTTTTCTTAGAGAGCTTAGATAACTGATATTTCTTCCCAGTATGAGGCTTCTTAGGTTGCTGCCATTGTGGCTTGTAGCAAGGTTGAGAACAGAAATCCTCTTCATCACTGGATGCATAATTCTGATGTGATAAATCAGCATAGTAGTTGAGGGGACCTTTTCTCCAAACAGCAGTCTGTAAACCAGATGTCTTTTCTTCCAGCTCTGAATCTGTCCAATCTAACGAATCCATGGTAATATCAGAAATAGGAAGATCAGTATTTCCATGAGAGGTTTCATGATGGGAGCTGTCTGTATCATCCATATTGTAAATATAACAACCAAGGATGTCATTATAGCCAATAGGTTGAGGTTTTGTCTGAGTTTGTGGTGAATTCTAGTTGCGCTCATACCAGTCTAATGCCAGTTCAGCTGGATCTGTGAAGTCATCCTCCTCAGTTACATAGTCAGACTCAGAATCAGTTTCACCAAAATGGAAATCACGAACATGAGGAACAGATGAAATTTTAGAAAAGTGGTTCTGTCTTTTTAAATCTTTGAAAATTTGAATTTTTTCTGCTGAAGCTATGGTTAAATCCTCTTCGTTTTCATAGTCAGATTCAGGATCAGTTTCACCAAAATGGTAAGCACGAAATTGAGGAACAGATGACATTTTAGAAAAGTGGTTCTGTCTCTTTAAATCTTTAAAAATCTGATTTTTTTCTGCTGAAGCTATGGTTAAATCCTTTTCATTTTCATAGTCAGATTCAGGATCAGTTTCACCAAAATGGTAACCACGAACATGAGAGGATTGTCTAGAATGGGAGTACTGTGTCTTTAAATTTTTTAAAGTTTGAAAATCTTCTGTTTTTCCTTTAGGGATTGCTTGGGTCTGAGTTATGTTGTAATTTTTTTAGTTTTGTTTGAGTGTCGGTGCATCCACTACCACTGCGGATCCCTTTTTTGGGCATTAACATTCTGTCATGATCCGGTGTACATGCGCTCAGGAAACAGACCCTCGGGGCAGTGGTAGGGATTTGAAGACACCGACCCCTGACCCGGGGAAGAGTATCCTGGACGTGGATAGATGATATTCTGTGATTCATAGTTGCTAGAAGTTATTGAAGAATTAATGGAGGGTGCAATATTAGTTTACAATATATTCTGGCTTCACTGTGAGTTATAATTAGTTAACAGGAGTAGCTGCAGGATTCAATGAGAGAAATATATAGCAATGTTCAGGCTCCAAAGTAAACAGGTAGAAGTTTGATACTTAGATGCAAACTAAGGTTTGTTGTAGGTTCACAGTACATAATGTTTTATAAGGTTGCATGTCAGGGTTAAACACAGCAGCACAAGTGATAAACAGGTTGCAAGTCTTAGGCATTAATTACTGTTTTGTGCATATATATGCAAACCAAGGTTTGTTGCAAGTTCACAGTTCATAATATTATGTAGAGCTGTATATCAGTATAAGCAGAGTAACACGAATGAGACAAGTTGTAAGTCTTAGGCATTAATTACTGTTTTGTGCATTTATATGCAAACCAAGGTTTGTTGCAGGTTCACAGTTCATTATATTATGTAAAGCTGTATATCAGTATAATCAGAGCAGCACAAGTGATAGACAAGTTACAAGTCTCAGGCATTAATTACAGTTTGATCAAACTAGGTTTGTTGCAGGTTAATTCAGCAATGACAACCAGAAGCACAGAAATAGTTATAAAGTTCTGAGTAAGATGATGTTATTGTAATTAGAGAGTGATGGTAAGCAAAAGCATAGTTGATTTATAATAAAGTTCAGAGATTGTTAAGTAGCTGTGTCCAGGAAACAGAATGGAGATATTTTTGATACTTGCGGTTTGATGATATTTAGCATAGGTAAAAGAAATTGCTGTATCTTGGAATAGTTGGTAAGTTCAAGCAGGAAACTGACACAAGCCTCTGTTGTTCAGGATCACACTTCAATGTTAATGCAAAGCACATTAGACCTGAGAAGGCTTAAAAAGAGGCTGAGGTAATCAGGTGCATGAATGATTAATCAGGCAGGCAAGCAAGCTGAATGTGAATACTGCCCAAATGCAGCAGTCAGAGAAGGAAGTCTTAAAGGGATAGTGACATTAGGCTGAGATATGTTACACCGCTGCTGCCACCAAGACAGCATGAAGGGGTAGCCCCCGATCCGGGACCGGATCTAGTAGGGGGCAGACTTTCTCTCTTTGCTCCTGGGCTTTAGAAATCGTAACCCAGGGGTATCTTCTAGATTTCAAAGATTCTCCTCCAAGGGGGAGAGTCCATCTTTCTCAATCATCTGTAAAGCAGACAAAAAGAGAGGTGTTCTTACTCTGTGTAGAAGACCTATATACCATGGGTGTGATCTGCCCAGTTCCGAAAACAGAACAGGGGCAGGGGTTCTACTCCAATCTCTTTGTGGTTCCCAAAAAAGAGGGAACCTTCAGACCAATTTTAGATCTCAAAATCCTAAACAAATTCCTCAGAGTCCCATCCTTCAAGATGGAGACCATTCGGACTATTTTACCAATTATCCAGAAGGGTCAATATATGACCACCGTGGACTTAAAGGATGCGTATCTACACATCCCTATCCACAAAGATCATCACCAGTTCCTCAGGTTCGCCTTTCTGGACAAGCATTACCAGTTTGTGGCTCTTCCCTTCGGGTTGGCCACAGCTCCCAGAATTTTCACAAAGGTGCTAGGGTCCCTTCTGGCGGTTCTAAGGCCGCGGGGCATAGCAGTGGCGCCTTATCTGGACGATATCTTAATTCAGGCGTCGACTTACCAACTAGCCAAATCTCACATGGACATCGTGTTGGCTTTTCTAAGATCTCACGGGTGGAAGGTGAACGTAAAAAAGAGTTCACTTATCCCTCTCACAAGAGTTCCATTCCTGGGAACTCTGATAGATTCGGTGGACATGAAAAATTTTCTGACGGAGGTCAGGAAATCAAAGATTTTAACCACCTGCCGAGCTCTTCATTCCATTTCTCGGCCGTCAGTGGCTCAGTGTATGGAGGTAATCAGACTAATGGTAGCGGCAATGGACATAGTTCTGTTTGCTCGCTTGCATCTCAGACCACTGCAACTATGCATGCTCAAACAGTGGAATGGGGATTATGCAGATTTATCTCCTCAGATAAATCTGGATCAAGAGACCAGAGACTTTCTTCTTTGGTGGTTGTCACATGATCATCTGTCCCAGGGAATGTGTTTCCGTAGGCCAGCATGGGTCATAGTGACGACGGACGCCAGCCTATTGGGCTGGGGTGCAGTCTGGAATTCCCTGAAAGCTCAGGGTTTGTGGACTCAGGAAGATGCTCTCCTCCCGATAAATATTCTAGAACTGAGAGCGATATTCAACACGCTTCAGGCATGGCCTCAGCTGGCTTCGGCCAGATTTATAAGATACCAGTCGGACAATATCACGACTGTAGCATATATCAATCATCAGGGGGGAACGAAGAGTTCTCTAGCGATGATAGAGGTTACCAAAATAATTTGATGGGCAGAGACTCACTCTTGCCATCTATCAGCAATTTATATCCCAGGAGTGGAGAACTGGGAAGCGGATTTTCTAAGTCGTCAGACTTTTCATCCGGGGGAGTGGGAACTCCATCCGGAGGTGTTTGCACAATTGATTCAGCAATGGGGTGCACCAGAATTGGATCTGATGGCGTCTCGTCAGAATGCCAAACTTCCTTGTTACGGGTCCAGGTCAAGGGATCCTCAGGCAGTACTGATAGATGCTCTAGCAGTACCCTGGTCGTTCAACCTGGCTTATGTGTTTCCACCATTTCCTCTCCTTCCTCGTTTGATTGCCAGAATCAAACAGGAGAGAGCTTCGGTGATTTTGATAGCACCTGCGTGGCCACGCAGGACTTGGTATGCAGACCTGGTGGACATGTCATCTCTTCCACCATGGACTCTGCCACTGAGACAGGACCTTCTGATTCAAGGTCCGTTCCAGCATCCAAATCTAGTTTCTCTGTGGCTGACTGCCTGGAGATTGAACGCTTGATTTTATACAAGCAGGGTTTCTCTGAGTCGGTCATAGATACCTTGATTCAGGCTCAAAAGTCTGTCACTAGGAAAATTTATCATAAGATATGGCGTAAATATCTTTATTGGTGCGAATCCAAAGGCTACTCATGGAGTAAGATCAGGATTCCTAGGATTTTGTCCTTTCTCCAAGAAGGATTGGAGAAGGGGCTATCAGCTAATTCCTTAAAGGGACAGATATCTGCTTTATCAATTCTACTGCACAAGCATCTGGCAGATGTTCCAGACGTTCAGTCGTTCTGTCAGGCTTTAGTTAGAATCAAGCCTGTGTTTAAACCTGTTGCTGAATTTAATTCTTAAGGTTCTTCAAGGGGTTCCGTTTGAACCTATGCATTCCATAGATATTAAGCTTCTATCTTGGAAAGTTCTGTTTTTAGTTGCTATCTCTTCGGCTCGAAGAGTTTCTGAACTATCTGCGTTGCAATGCAACTCGCCTTATCTTGTTTTCCATGCTGATAAGGTGGTTTTGCGTACCAAACCTGGATTCCTTCCTAAGGTTGTAAATAATAGGAATATCAATCATGAAATTGTTGTTCCTTCTCTGTGTCCTAATCCTTCCTCTAAGAAGGAGCGTCTGTTGCACAACTTGGACGTGGTTCGTGCTTTGAAGTTTTACTTGCAAGCAACCAAGGATTTCCGTCAAACATCTTCTTTGTTTGTTGTCTATTCTGGAAAACGTAGAGGTAAAAAAGCTACAGCTACCTCTCTTTCTTTTTGGCTGAAAAGCATCATCCGTTTGGCATACAAGACTGCTGGACAGCAGCCTCCTGAAAGGATTACAGCTCACTCTACTAGAGCGGTGGCTTCCACATGGGCTTTTAAAAATTATGCTTCTGTTGAATAGATTTGTAAGGCTGCGACTTGGTCTCCCCTTCATACCTTTTCAAAATTTTACAAATTTGATACCTTTGCTTCTTCGGAGGCTATTTTTGGGAGAAAAGTTCTTCAAGCTGTGGTGCCTTTTGTTTAACCATCTGTCTTGTCCCTCCCGTTCATCCATGTCCTGTAGCTTTGGTATTGTATCCCACAAGTAAAGGATGAATCCGGGGCCTCGTCGTACCTATTAGAAGAAAAGTAAATTTATGCTTACCTGATAAATTAATTTCTTCTATGGTAAGACGAATCCACGGCCTGCCCTGTCATTTTAAGACAGATTATATTTTTTGATTTTAAACTTCAGTCACCTCTGCACCATTTAGTTTCTCCTTTTTCTTCCTGTACCTTCGGTCGAATGACTGGGGGGTGGAGCTAAGGGAGGACCTATATAGACAGCTCTGCTGTGGTGCTCTTTGCCACTTCCTGTTAGCAGGAGGATAATATCCCACAAGTAAAGGATGAAACCGTGGACTTGTCGTACCATAGAAGAAATTAATTTATGAGGTAAGCATAAATTTACTTTTTCTTAAAGATACATTATAGTGTTTGAATTATTTAAGAAAGACATTTAATTTAGAAGGAATCGGGTTTCATGTCCTTTTAAGAGTTACATTAGAAATATATACTCACAGTAATATATTTGGAGATTAACAATGTGGAAGTCATACTTGACACAATACTGAGCATTTACATTAAAGGGACAGTATACACTCATTTTCATATAACTGCATGTAATAGACACTACTATAAAGAACAAGATGCCCAGATACTGATATAAAAATCCATGATAAAACGGTTAAAAGACTTACTTGGAAACTCTCAGTTTAGCTCTGTTGAAAAGTTAGCTGGAAAGCCCACTGCAAGTGGGAAATAAGACCCTCCCCCCTCTTCTTTTGCATATGAAAAAACCCTTTACACAAACAGGAGCAAGCTGGAGAAGGTAGCTGATGGTACTCACATCAAACTTTGAGGCTTGGTTAGGAGTCAGAAAATCACAGCAATGGTATTTAAACATAAGCAAAACTATACATTTAAAAAAAATTACGGACTATATAAATAGATCATAACAGAGGCAGTTAAGGTAAGGTATGGCTATATCTAATCACTTAGCTTGGGAGACCAAACGACACCGTCCAATCAGCGTGAAGCAGGCTGCTCATCCGGGAATCCAGCACACAGCGCGAAGGAAGTCGTGTAAGGCAGTCCGCTGTAGACAAAAGTATCAAAGAAGAACGGACTCCCACAAAGCATAAGCATAAACTCAGTATTCTTGAGTGGTATCACGTAGCAATAAATAAAGGCTAATTCCAGACACTATGCACAAAGCACTTATGTAAAATACTCATTGAAATTTATTTGGTGTACATTAAAAGTTCGTACAGAAACTGTGAACAAGCACTTTCACTCACGGATTACTAAAAGACAGGGATACAGGTGACGTCATCTGACGCGTTTCACGCCGGTTGGTGCTTTCTCAAAGATAGTTTGGGGAGTGGTTTCAGTGAGACTAAATAGCCCGCACATCATACAAACCCACCCACAGACTAATTGACGTATTGTTACATTGCACAATATGCGGTCATGTTAAAGTTACTTTGTTATTCCACGGCTCAAACTTAGAGCGTTACCTTAACACAGCTTAAAGCTAAGCAGAACTTAAAACATGTCCACAGGGCGCAAAAGGACACACTAAGCAAGCTCATATATCATATACATCTTACTTACACATTGGAATGGAACAACATTGTGATTCAAAGTCATGATCAAAAGCATAGACATGTTCAACATCATAAACATATACATGACCTTATTTCTATGGTGCTAAGGTAAAAACATTGAAATTGGGAATGTGTATAAAACCTACGTTTTCCTTTCTATCATAACACCATGCCATATATTCCTCAGAGAACCTTAGTTGTTTACAAAAAAGGGATTAATATTTAACCCTTTATAACGGCTTATTGTTCTTGCATATATTATTTACTTTCAAAGAAAAAAACTAACGTATAGTTCTCATTCCATAAGAGCACATTGATATTAGAAGAGTAGCTAAAAGAAACTAATCCAATCATCAATTAAAATATTAGTAGATACAAATCAACATAACTAAAGAAACAAAATAACATTTTATTATTATTTTTTAAATTAGAAAAAAAGGAAAACTTGCACATTGATATGAGGAGAGACTTGTATCAAACAACCATATTTAGTACATCTTAGTAAAAGGACATATATTATTCCTCAAGCAGTGCATCAAACTATTGTTCTGATTTCAAGTACATAATAGTTCATAGAAAAAGCCAGGTTACTTAACAACTCATTCTGAATTCTAGTGCATGTCTATGTAGCCAAAGTGCTAAACAAATATTGATTAGTTACATTTAGTTAAAAACTAAATAGTAACAAAGAAGTATAGGATGTTATTTTTGGGTAAAACTATTTAACAAAACAATTTCAATCAGTACTCAATATGTATTTAAATGACAAATTGTAAAAAGAGATGGCAAAGGCAGGACCATCATTGGAGTCTACATAGATTCCCTGAAAGGTAAATGTGACGTTATAGTTTGCCAATGACTATATCCCCTGATAGAGATCTAAGTCCCATCTCAAGTTAATACCCTTTGGTTCTCTAGTTTCTAGCTTGAATATCCACTGTACTTCTACATCTAACAGTTTTTTATAGCTATTACCACCTCTTTTATTTAAAGGGATATAATCAATGGCTTGAAAACGTGAAGCTTTTTTATTCTCTGTATGCAAATTAAAGTGTTTGGCTACTGGAGTTTTTGGGGGGTCCTTTTCGATAGATGTGAGGTGTTCACGTATCCTATCTTTCAAATTTCTGCTGGTAGAACCTGTATACTGCTTTCCACAGGCCTCGCATGTAATTACATAGATAACATACTTAGAACAGCAATCCAATCTGTATTTTATATTATGTATAGAATTGTTTGCTGTTGATACAAAAGTATCTCCTGTTTTACAGTGTACACATACATTACAGTGTCTACCACAGCGAAAAAAACCTGTTCTGGCTAGCCATGTCTCTTTAGTTTTAGATTCAGAATTATAGACATAGTTAATCAGACGACTACCACCTTTCTCTAAAATGGCCTTACACTCTTGATCAAGAGTCAAAATTTCAAGATTTCTGTTTATTATGTTTTTGATATTACTAAATTGGTTACTAAACTGAGTGATACATTTTGTATCATCTGCTGAGATTGACTTATTTTTTCTTTCTTTTCTTTTTTTTGTTTATTAAAAGTTTACTTCTATCCATATCTCTAACTTGTTGTCTGAGTTGATGCAGGGATTCCCTTTTGTAACCTCTTTCTTCCAATCTATTAATTAGATCCATAGAGTGTTAATCAGAGTAAGGAGAATATGCACTGACATCCAAAAGTATGATAAATTGTCCCTTAGGGACAGGATACCTATTTTTAGATGTTTAGAATGACAAGAGACTGCTCTTAAAATTGTATTTCCTGCACTTTTCTTTCTGTATAGTTCAGTGGATATCTTTCTTTCTTCCCTTTTAGCTGGATATCAAGATACTCTATAGAGTGTTTATTAAGCTGATAGGTGAACTTTAAATTTGAGGTGTTATTATTTAGATAGCAGACAAACTCATTAGCTTGCTCTTCTGTTCCTGACCATATGATTAGTAAATCATCTATGTATCTAAGATACATTTTGATGAAATCACTAAAAATATTGTTACTTGAGTTTATCCTTATGCTTTGTGGGAGTCCGTTCTTCTTTGATACTTTTATATAAATAGATCATCTACAAAACATATATGCTAATAAAAAATGAGTGTATAATGTCCCTTTTAGAAAAAATAACACAACATAACATCTAGAATAAGTAGGCAACTCATATATTTAGCTTATGATAAAGGTCAATGCATATTGATTACTTGATTCAAATATAATAGCACATCTTTAGGAATTAGATATGTAGAAAATTCAACACAACACAGTAATTATTTAGAAACATGAAAATATTGTTGACAAACATATTAAACAAGATGGAGTATATTCATGGATTTGCACTTGCCTCAAAATATATTATGCATGAAAACATATTGCCTTCATTTGTTTCTTCAACGAGACAGCCATCAAAAGAGATTTTTGTGTTCTTTATCAGCTATGGTTCAACAATGTACATGATTGACACAATCCTGACGGATCAGACGGATTTAACACATTGGCATGTGACGTCTTAAGCAACATGGCGCATCCGAGATCGCGTGAAAATGTCATCCAATCAAAGGCACATCCGAGATCGCGTAAAAACGTCAGCCAATACAAGGACTCATTTTACAGCGTGGCATGTGATGTGTTAAGCAACATGGCGCATCCAAGATCGCGTAACAACGTGAGCCAATCAAAGGCGCATCTGAGATCACGTAAAAACGGCATCCAATCCAAGGACTCATTTTACAGCTTTGCATGTTAATAAGAAATGTATTTATATTTTAAAAACTAGTATGTGCTATATTGTTAGCTATGAATGTCATGCTAGATAATGTAATACTGTGATATATGTAATAGAATCCATTGTTGGTAATAAGGATATATTTCATTAGAATCGGAGGATTATTAACTATTTAGCAAGCATTTTATGTTATACGATTATGTACGACATTGCAATTTGAACTTCATTTTCAAATTTTAGTTTAATCTTTTGATGACGTGTTTAGAGGTAATCTCACGGGCATAAAAATATGATGTTCTAAATGCTGATTGTTGGCTACATATATATACCGATTGTCATTGGTTCACCTATGTGTTTATTTCGAAAACAGTAGTATTTTAATAAATGACATGAATAAAGAGGACAAATAATATATATATGACATTTATTTTATTATTATATCATAAAACATAAAGAAATAAGATAACGTTACAAAAAGTCATATTGATAAATCAGCCCCATTGGAGCCATCTGACAAGGTGCCAGAGTGCATCACAGTCCTTGGAGGAAGTTGATAAGGGCCAACACAGCCCCATTGGAGCCATCTGACAAGGTGCCATAGTGTATCACAGTCCTTGGAGGGAGTTGACAAGGGCCAACACAGCCCCATTGGAGCCATCTGACAAGGCGAAAGAGTGCATCACAGTCCTTGGAGGGAGTTGACAAGGGCCAACACAGCCCCATTGGATCCATCTGACAAGGTGAAAGAGTGCATCACAGTCCTTGGAGGGAGTTGACAAGGGCCAACACAGCCCCATTGGAGCCATCTGACAAGGTGCCATAGTGTATCACAGTCCTTCGAGGGAGTTGACAAGGGCCAACACAGCCCCATTGGAGCCACCTAACAAGGTGAAAGAGTGCATCACAGTCCTTGGAGGGAGTTGACAATGGCCAACACAGCCCCATTGGAGCCATCTGACAAGGCGAAAGAGTGCATCACAGTCCTTGGAGGGAGTTGACAAGGGCCAACACAGCCCCATTGGATCCACCTGACAAGGTGAAAGAGTGTATCACAGTCCTTGGAGGGAGTTGACAAGGGCCAACACAGCCCCACAAGCCATCTGACAAGGTGCCATAGTGTATCACAGTCCTTGGAGGGAGTTGACAAGGGCCAACACAGCCCCATTGGAGCCATCTGACAAGGTGAAAGAGTGCATCACAGTCCTTGGAGGGAGTTGACAAGGGCCAACACAGCCCTATTGGAGCAATCTGACAAGGTGAAAGAGTGCATCACATTCCTTGGAGGGAGTTGACAAGGGCCAACACAGCCCCATTGGAACCATTTGACAAGGTGAAAGAGTGCATCATAGTCCTTGGAGGTAGTTGACAAGGGCCAACACAGCCCCATTGGAGCCATCTGACAAGGTGCCAGAGTGTATCACAGTCCTTGGAGGGAGTTGACAAGGGCCAACACAGCCCAATTGGAGCCATCTGACAAGGTGAAAGAGTGCATCACAGTCCTTGGAGGGAGTTGACAAGGGCCAACACAGCCCCATTAGATCCATATGACAAGGTGAAAGAGTGCATCACGGTCCTTGGAGGGAGTTGACAAGGGCCAACACAGCCCCATTGGAGCATTCTGACAAGGTGCCATTGTGTATCACAGTCCTTGGAGGGAGTTGACAAGGGCCAACACAGCCCCATTGGAGCAATCTGACAAGGTGAAAGAGTGCATCACATTCCTTGGAGGGAGTTGACAAGGGCCAACACAGCCCCATTGGAACCATTTGACAAGATGAAAGAGTGCATCACAGTTCTTGGAGGGAGTTGACAAGGGCCAACACAGCCCCATTGGAGCCATTTGCTAAGGTGAAAGAGTGCATCACATTCCTTGGAGGGAGTTGACAAGGGCCAACACAGCCCCATTGGAACCATCTGACAAGGTGAAAGTGCATCACTGTCCTTGGAGGGAGTTGACAAGGGCCAACACAGCCCCATTGGAGCCATCTGACAAGGTGCCATAGTGTATCACAGTCCTTGGAGGGAGTTGACAAGGGCCAACACAGCCCCATTGGAGCCATCTGACAAGGTGCCATAGTGTATCATAGTCCTTGGAGGGAGTTGACAAGGGCCAACACAGCCCCATTGGAGCCATCTGACAAGGTGAAAGAGTGCATCACAGTCTTTGGAGGGAGTTGACAAGGGCCAACACAGCCCCATTGGAGCCATCTGACAAGGTGAAAGAGTGCATCACAGTCCTTGGAGGGAGTTGACAAGGGCCAACACAGCCCCATTGGAGCCATCTGACAAGGTGAAAGAGTGCATCACAGTCTTTGGAGGGAGTTGACAAGGGCCAACACAGCCCCATTGGAACCATCTGACAAGGTGAAAGTGCATCACTGTCCTTGGAGGGAGTTGACAAGGGCCAACACAGCCCCATTGGAGCCATCTGACAAGGTGCCATAGTGTATCACAGTCCTTGGAGGGAGTTGACAAGGGCCAACACAGCCTCATTGGAGCCATCTGACAAGGTGCCATAGTGTATCATAGTCCTTGGAGGGAGTTGACAAGGGCCAACACAGCCCCATTGGAGCCATCTGACAAGGTGCCATAGTGTATCATAGTCTAACAAGGGCCAACACGGCGGTTGCTTCCTGTTGGAGGCGGGGCATGCAGGTAGCTGCAGGTAGCTGCAGGTGCAGTGGAAGCTCCGCGCCTCTGTGTGAAGCCTATTCATCCCAACATATGCTGGTGTTTCCCTTGGCCATGTACAGGCCTGGGTATTAGGATTTCGATCCCGCATGGGAAGCCAAATTTGCAGCCTAAGAGTGCACGTTGGCTGGTGCACACCATTTCTGCACGGGCTCTTAAAGATTGAAACAAGCAGCCCTTGAACTATGCCTTCTAACTATATCTATGACGTTATGTGGATGGTGGTCAGTTTGCCAGACTACTGTTCCTGCCATTGAAACCGTGTATGTTAAGAGACATTGGACTTTTCTCATATAAGCACCCCTCCATAAAAATACTAATTGTACCCTGGTGTACACTAAATAGAGCTGCGGTCACAATCCTCACCTGGTTGAGAACTGTTTCGTACTTTGGCCGCAGCTCTTCTGTGTCCTGGCAGGTTCTGGACTGGATATCGGAGGATACAGGGTGTTGTGAACCTCTGTGGCAAGCGCAACATCTTAGGCGGCGGAGTCTCTCTCCCTGGCTGAGAGTGGACGGATACCGGTTTCAAGTTTGCCGCAAGAAGTTCGAGCCCCCGGAATAGGCCAATAGCAAGAAGAATTCCACCTCTCCTGACGTAAGGCGATGTGGGTGTTGCCGCACAGCGCCCCTGACTGCAGCGTCTGCCTCTCAGCTGATTCTCTCTTCTGGCTGCAGCAGGAGGTGCATCTGTTCCGGCAGCCCACAATCTGGAACGATTGAACAAGCAGAGCTTCTGATGAGAGCCTCGGTAACAGTGGTGAGGTGCTGTATTCTGTCTGGCTGTCTGTACCCTGCTGAGAACAATAGTACACTGAACTTGTTTTCCTTACCTGCATGATTAGTGTAAAGGTTTGGTTCATTGAGCCACACTGAATATTGGCCGGCTTTGTGTATTACTAAACGCACTCTAGACGCCAGTTGACTAATGCAAGTTGCTGCTTCGGCAGCGAAGACGACATGCTTTATTGCTATTTGGGTTGGCTAATGTGGCATGGACTCTAATGTGTGTGGTAGCATTAGCCTCTTTCTATGATGATGCATTATTTCTGTGTGTTTTTCTCATAAAAAGTCCGCTATACACAGGTTCTGATAGTGGGATGTTATGCCCCTGTGAATGACAATAGGGGGAACAATATACACTTAAGAATGTTGGTATAAAACATCCCCTATGTGTTAATCATAGGGAGTGGTTGGCAAAGATAGCTTCGCTTGAGATTTAGTCTGCATGGATTACTAAGGCAGAGTTATATCTTAAGGATATAAAATTGGCAGTAAGTTATCATTGTTTTTGTCGATTTAATACGCCAGTTTTCCTTGTATATGGTCCCTTTAAACTATTAGTGCCAAACCCAAGGTTATTGAGCTCCTTCCTTATTAAACTAATTCAATAGTAACTTACTAATGTCTGTACATTTTCACAATTATTTGACACAGTGTCTTACTGGGTAACTACATATCTAAGAATTCCTCTTTCTTCCTTTTTCAAAGCCTTTTTTAGTTAGGCGAATTTCACATTGCTATACACATTAGTATTGGTTCAGAACTAGGAAACTATTTTTAGAAAGTGTAACATTTTAGTTGAAGTTAAGCATAAGTGAATTTACTTAAATTGATACTTGAAACGTGAGCACTATAGCACTTTGTATCATATAGGGGAATATTTGTGCCCTCCCTAATTAATTATCTCTACTCTTTGTACACAATATAGGAAGTTTTGCACGTAGCACTAAATTTGTAGAAAGGTCGCTAAAGCAGCATAGGAATTTAGTTATTTAAATGCACTTGCTCCAGCTAAATACTATAATCTTGATAAGCCGGTATATTTGTTTTGTTAAATGCAAAATATTAATTCTTTGGAGCCTGCTTCCTCCAAACTAGCAGGGCTAGATTGTATGACATTGAGCACTGTATAGATATATATATATAACCTATTTTGTGTAGTTCCTTGTATGGCCATGAGGTATTCACATTAATTGCTATATTTTGGGTTTAGACAAGCAATATAATAGGGAAGCTGACATCTTTTATTTGATTTTTCTCGTAGCCCTGTTCCCCTTAGCTCTAAATCGTATAGTAAACATCAGTCATAATATAGACAATTTAAAGTGGCGTCCTGTTCATGGACAAATATATGTATCAAAGAAGTTCTCCCTCCAACATGGCCCCTAAAACAAAGGAGAAAAAAGGGAGCAGCAGGAATCTGGACTCCAGTATTGTTTCCCCCTCGGGAAAAAATGTTCCCATTCCTTCTCCCAATAATTTGACAGATTTTGCAGCTGAAGTGGCAAAAATCTTGACACCCCAATTCGATATGATTAAACAGGAGATCAGAAGTGAGATTTCAAACCTCACTTTAGAGGTCAGGCAGTTTTCATCAAGATTAGATGAAATAGAGAACAGGATTTCAGATCATGAAGACAGATTCAATGTAGTGGATCCTATAATGGAAATGCATAGCAAAACTATTACTTTATTGCAAGCTAAGATCGAGGATCTTGAGGACCGATCGAGACGTAACAATCTCAAAGTGATTGGACTCCCTGAATCCTCTGAGTTTTCAGACTTAATGCATTTTGTCACCACCACACTACCACAGGCCTTGCAGATCCCGGCTCCTGCTGCTCCCTTTCAGATTGAAAGGGTACATAGGATAGGGCAACGACGTGATTATACTGAGGGCTCAAGACCTAGGCCAGTTATTTTTAAATTCGTAAACTTCCAGGATAAATTATTATACCTTAAACACTATAGAAAATGTTGTCCTCTTTCTCTAGGTTCTCATAAATTACTTATGTTTCAAGATTTCTCTTCAGAAACTTTAACCAAGAGAAGGGATATGTCTTTTTTTTATGGGAGACTGCAGAAAGAGAGCTACAATATTAGGCTGATTTATCCGGCAAAGCTAATAGTTCTGAAAGATGGCGTAACACACACACTTAACAATGTCATGGAGGCGGAGACTTTCTGCAGGGACGCAGGGGTTCCATGAATAGGTATCTAATCTTAACAGGTATAGGACAGAAGTAGAATAAGTAGTCATAATAGAGAAATTGCTATGGATAAATATGTAATTCAAATTTCGAAACAAGTTATTTGCAGTAATGGTGTTTATGGGCGGGGCGGGGATCTGTGGGGGGGGGTGTATGTGTGTGTGGCCCAATTTTTATTTATTTTTTTATTTATTTTTTTCTTTCTCCCTCTCCCCTTCTTCTTCTCTCTCCGACTCTTCCCCTCTCCTTCAGGTCATTGGGTCATTGCCTTTATTAGAGTGGGGCTAGGTAATCCACATAAAATATGGTACCAATATGGTTTACCATTACAAGCCCGTTTGGTTCTTAGATGAGTAATATCACTAATCTTAACTTATTATCGTGGAATATAGGCGGAATTAATTCACCAATTAAAAGAAAAGCTATTATAAAATATTTGGGGAAATTCAATCCAGATATAGTTCTTAGAACTACATCTAAACGCTATCGAAGTACCCAAACTTAAATGTAAGTGGGTGGGGGAAGTGGTGGCAGCCCCATTCACCTCAAGGAAGCGGGGGGTCGCAATTTTATTAAACCGGAATCTAGAATATCAAATAACTAATATTGAATCTGACCCAGAGGGCAGATTTCTAATATTGGAAGTAAAAGTTAGGAATATCAGATATATACTTTGTAATGTATATGGACCTAACCAAATTGACCATAAATTCTGGTCAGCCCTTACAGTGAAACTTCATAGATTTATCGGCTTACATTTAATCATTGCGGGAGACTTCAACTTATTAGCTGATCCTATCCTTGATAGCTCTAAGAAAAAGACCTTGGAAAGTAGAGGTAGGAAAGCACAGATTTTTCAGAAACTATGCTCCCATTTAGGTGTGGTTGATGTGTGGCGTGTACAAAATCCAGATGTCCGTGCCTATACTTGTGTTTCACATGTTCAATGTTCTTTTTCACGGCTTGACTACTTTTTAGTCTCAGAGTCACTACTTGCTCGGAAATGGGACACAAGAATTGATGACATAGCTATCTCCGATCATGCAGTTATTGCCCTGAGTGTTGATAACGGTCAGAAATATTTCGGTAAGAATCATATTTACTTTCCCAGACATTTGTCCAATAATGTCAAATTTCAGAACCATCTACGATTAAAGTGGGCAGAATATTGTAATAATAATGGGAATTATACAGACAAAATTGAGACATTCTGGGAGGCCTCTAAGGCCGTCCTACGGGGAGAGATCAAATCTTTTTCACGTTATTGGAACAAAAACTGTAATTTAGTATCCAGGCAACTAGCTAATCGCGTTAAGAATACATATCGAGCTTATATTCACAGACATACCAGAGAACATTGGGAAGCCTACACTACAGCTAAGACACTGAGAGACACGCATATGAAACACACTAGTGCCCAGGAAGAACTTAAACTGAAAGCTAGATACGGGGGCTTTATAGGCAGATCGGCCAAATTCCTAGCCAGGCTAGTTAAATCTTCGACCAGACATGTTATAGCTTCTATTAAGCAAGGTACTAAGAGATATACTAATCATGCTGATATAGAAAAAGTATTTTTTGAATTTTTCCAAGATCTATATAGGCAAGAATCTATTAAACCTGACAAAAAAAGAAGTATTTTGGGAAAAGATTAAAGTACCACGTCTATCTAGGGAAGCCATATATGCCATTAATGCGCCTATTACAGAGGAGGAAATAATGTGGGTAATTAAGAAGGCGAAACCCAATAAAGCCGCTGGTCCAGATGCTCTCCCTATCGAGTATTATAGAATTTTACAAAGTCAGATGATGCCTACATTAATCAGACTATATAATTTTTATTTTTCTGAAAATACGACATGCTCCACCTCTTTTACTGCGGCAAATATTTCATTAATTCTAAAAAAGGGCAAGGATCCCGAGGAACCAAGTTCATTCAGGCCTATCTCGGTCTTAAATACCGATTATAAGCTGCTGGCAGCCATTGTATCGGCACGATTGAAACCCCATATGGGGGATCTAGTTCATGAGAATCAATCTGGCTTCATGCCTGGGCGTAATCCAGTTAGGAATATGAGGAAATTACTAATCTTGATTGAATTCTTTTGGAATAGGAAGAAGGCTATGGAATTTCATGAGAGTATAGACAAGGCTATTTTGACGGTCGATGCAGAAAAAGCCTTCGATAGGGTCAGCTGGGACCATCTATTTACCACACTGGAGTGATTTGGTTTCTCGGGATCCTTTAGTAATTATATACATTTAATTTATAGTGTGCCTTCTTCCGCGGTGATTATTAATAATACAGCTACCCAACGTTTTGATTTATTTAGAGGGACTAGACAGGGCTGCCCACTTTCTCCTTATCTGTTCAACCTTAGTGTTGAACCATTGGCTATTAGATTATGGCAAGAATTGGAAGGGATCTTTCTGGCAGGTGAGAAGTTGGTCCTCTTACTCTACGTGGATGACCTCCTGCTATTTCTGTCGAACCTTGAGGTCGCCTTGCCCACTTTACGGACTATTATGCAAGAGTTTGGAGAAATCTCTGGGTTTAAAATTAATATGTCTAAATCAGAATTAATGTGGCTATATAAGAATCCCACACTGGACATTATCCATCCACACTGGACATTATCCATCCTTTTCAAGAAGTCTCTCAAATTACATACTTAGGCTTACGGTTATCTAACAACTCGGGGGATTGGTACAGGTCAAATCATAGGATTGCAATAGAGTCTTGTAAGAAAAAGCTCGAGGAATGGGCTATGCTCCCGATATCCCTTTCTGCCAGGGTGACCCTAATTAAATCAGTTATCTTTCCAAAGCTTCTTTATATCCTGCAAAATATTCCATGGTTTTTGCACAAGAAAGACATCACTATATATAATAAGGCTTGCTCCAAGTTTTTGTGGAACGGGAAGAGACCGCGGATTGCCTTCCATAGGCTAATGAATTCTAAGATATCAGCCGGTCTGGCGCTTCCTAATATTTTGACTTATAATTGGGTTATTATCGCCAGATTTGCACTGGATTGGATAACGGAGAAGGAACAAATATCATCATTTAAATGGGAATCTAAGATTGTGGCACCCTTTCAGCTAAAGGCTTTGCTACACTGCCCATTTACCTCAATTCCATCTAACATATTCTACCTAGGCACTTTTAAG
Organism: Bombina bombina; assembly: GCF_027579735.1. NCBI lineage: Eukaryota > Metazoa > Chordata > Amphibia > Anura > Bombinatoridae > Bombina > Bombina bombina. The sequence goes on along the minus strand of NC_069503.1, from coordinate 1,158,546,414 downwards.
AACGTTATAGGGGCTTGGCAGAAATTATGTGCTGAAGCAGGCAATTCACCCTATGTCTCGCAGTATTTGCCTATAGTTGGTAACCCTGAGTTCAGCCCCGGTATTTCTAATCAGATATTTAAAGATTTGGAGCGTAAAGGTCTCCAAACATTGTGGCAAATACGAGATATAAGGGGTCACCCATTAATATTTCAAGAAATTGCAACAAGATTTGATCTAGGTGTGCGTGAGTTTTACGCGTATCTTCAAATCAGACACTTTCTACAGGAGCTTTGCATGAAGTATGGGATCAACTGGTCCATGGGTGCACTACAGGCCCTGATCTCCGCTTATGTGGCAGGTATATATGCAGTTTCCCCTTTGTACCTATTTTTAAATCAGAAAGTGTCTACACAGCAAGTAAGCGAGATGGTTGTTAAGTGGAGCAAGCTATTTCCGGACATAACCGAGCAGACTATTGTGAGTAGCTATAAAATAATTCAACAAAGCTGGGTCCCGACATCTTGGAGGGAAGCACAGATAAAAGTTGGGTTACAGAGATATCTCACTCCTGAGATTCTATCAAAATGGTACAAAACAAGGGTTAACTGCCCCAGATGCTCATCCAGAGGGGCGGATCTATTCCATTGTCTATGGAGCTGCCCTAAAGTAAGCCAATATTGGGGAAGAATCACATTTTGGATGGTGGCGGTGCTAAAACTGGACCATAAAATAACCTCAATCGAGGTTTTCTTTTTGGTAAAATTTCAGGGTAGAATTAAGAACTATAGTCTGATAAATACTATAATATTAACGGCACGTAATCTACTCTTGGAAAATCAAATCATGGAAAGCATCAGTTGCACCTTCAATGGCGCAATTTAAAACAGCCCTGTGTAGTCAATTTATAACTGAGCAGTTTAATGTACCATACCCGCAAGAAAAACATTTAATGGTCTTTTTTAAAAAATGGGAGATCTATGTAAGATCTCTACCCTTACCACAGCAAAAAAAGCTTATTAAGCCTTTTAGAAATTCGGAATTTGTCCAGTTGAACATTTTGGCTGGCCATTTCCCTGGCGAATGGGTGGAGGCTAATGATTGAGAACCTGATGGAGGAGAGTGGGGAGAGGGCTTTTTTTTTTTTTTTCTTTCTCGTTTGTTTGTTCCGTTTCTGTGGTAGTAGGTTGGGTATAGCCAGTTGTTTGATTGGGACGGTTGTCCAAGGGGGGGTTGGGGGTTAAAGAAGAAAAATAACAAAGATGTAAGAATCATATTATCGACAGGAATTAAGCGTGTATTGTTTGCACTTACTAATGCCACGTATTTGCCCGGTCTTAAAGTTTTTGTATGATTTACATTGTTGCACAGGCACTTTATTTAATTTATTCAATTAATTAATCAATTATTTTCCTAAGTATTTTTTCTCCTTGTTTGTCACATCTGCAAACACTGTTTTTGTTAACCAATTAAGTATGTATCCTGTCTCTTTTTATTGTGATACTTGTTCCTATATTGTATCATGGAAATTGCAGTATATTTCTTTGTCTTTGTAATAAATAAATCTTAAAAAAAAAACAAAAAACAAGGGCCAACACAGCCCCATTGGAGCCATCTGACAAGGTGAAAGAGTGCATCACAGTCCTTGGAGGGAGTTGACAAGGGCCAACACAGCCCAATTGGAGCCATCTGACAAGGTGAAAGAGTGCATCACAGTCTTTGGAGGGAGTTGACAAGGGCCAACACAGCCCAATTGGAGCCATCTGACAAGGTGAAATAGTGCATCACAGTCCTTGGAGGGAGTTGACAAGGGCCAACACAGCCCCATTGGAGCAATCTGACAAGGTGAAAGAGTGCATCACAGTCTTTGGAGGGAGTTGACAAGGGCCAACACAGCCCAATTGGAGCCATCTGACAAGGTGAAATAGTGCATCACAGTCCTTGGAGGGAGTTGACAAGGGCCAACACAGCCCAATTGGAGCCATCTGACAAGGTGAAAGAGTGCAACAGGCACAACTAAAAAACCAAAAAGGCCAAATGGCAACAATAAATACAAACAAACTAACATTTGGACGGAAGATTCATATCTGCGCCCTCGGAGCATCTCCACTTATTTGGCATCAGCGTCACCCTCATCGTCCTGTGCATTACCAGCTGCGGATTCATGCATTGACTCTAGACGCAGTACGCGCTCTAGATTCAAGCGCTGCACCCGCAGCTGGGTATGCATGGTGTCGTGCATCCTTCCCAGCAACAGACTGTTCCTCAGCATGGTCTGCTCTATAAGTGCTAGAGCCTCCAGCGTTCACCATGCTGAGTCACAACCTAAACAAAAATAAATTATTAAAATTATTGTTCATTCAAGCACATAATAAAAGAGCAAAGAGACATTGTAATAATAAAAAGACAAATCATTATTATAATTAAATATTCTATATATAATATTTACACATTAAATATGTTCTTCATAGATAAACCATTAAAGAGACAGTTTACTCAAAAATGTTCTCCCCTTTAATTGGTTCACAATGATCCACTTTGCCTGCTGGAGTGTATTCAATTGTTTATAAGTATTTCCATTGACCTTATATTGGCATCTGAAATAGTTTATTTAGCCTGTGGTATCCACACCTATCCTTAAATATTTTGGCCTCGAGGCCAAGCTGTGTAAACACAGCAAGCAGAAGAAATTACACTCCCAGTGGGTTATAGAAGAGATAAGGTAAGAAAAAGTTAATTTATAATTGTTATATCCAAGTATTGGTGATTAGTATATGGAGTGATATGAGATAAAGAAGCATGTATATTTTCTAAATGGGATAAATTAATGAGATCTGATAATACCTACAAGTTAAAACCATTTGATTAAGTTGTGGCTTCAAAAATCAAAATCAGCTAATTCATATACACAAAGAAACCTTAACAAGCAAATTGTATACATTTTATACTCTGCAGCAGGTACCAAAAATAATTGTAAACACATTAAGGGAAAAACTATTTTATAGTATACTGTCCCTTTAAGATGTTAATATAAATCAAAACCCTCTCAATCTTGAACAAAATATTTCTTTGGTTTATGACACACTGTGAAAAGGGCAGTGATAACAAATACAAAATATTGTCATATTGTCACACATCTAATATGCATTAGATGTGAGTGAGTATTAAGGGCAACCTACAATATATTGTGTGTGTAACAGCTAGGGCAACAACTAAAGACTTTATTGAGAGTTGCCCTGCCACCTTTAACAGCAAACAGTCAACACACCGGTGTTACTGAATAATCACTAAATGGCAAAAATACTGCTACTGAGCAATTATTTAAGGCAGCTGAGCTATATAATTATTAGTGATACAGATGAGGAGGGTAGATATTAGCGCACGGACAACCAACTACTGGATAGACAGGTAAGTAGGGAACACAACCAACTACTGGATAGACAGGTAAGTAGGAAACATTATGAGTAGAGAGATACATACAGCACGTGTTACATGAGAAGGAGTAGTACTCCAGAGACAAGTTGGGTGGGGCTCCGGTATGCTGCTTGCGATGTAGCAGATAGGAAGAAGCAACAATAAAGATTGCTCGAAAGGTGGCTCAGAGGTTAGAAGGCTGAACACACTTGCGGCTGATAGAAATTATCAGACTGCATAGGCTCATTAATCCAACAATGACTAAGGAAAGGAGGGGCTAATTTATAGTGTAACAGCTCTCCTGCTTAAAGGGCCAGGTGAGGATGAGGAGATTCAGGAAGATCCTGACATAGCGCCCCTATCCAGAAGACCCACTGCGAGGGTCAAGGAGATGGTCTGTCAGGGTTTCGTCTATGGAAGATAGAGACTAGTCTCGGAGCATTCAGATTTGAAGCTGGTTCCCAGGAATCCTCAGCATGATCATAACCCTTCCAATGCATCAAATATTTGAGGGTGTTATGGCGGGAGTCCAAAATTGCTTGAACCTCAAATTGGTCGTCAGGGTATGAGGTTACTGGGAAAGTTGTGAGAGTTGGAAGGTTGGCATGACAAGGTTTGACAAGTGAGACGTGGAAAGTTGGATGTAGTTTACAAGTACTGGGTAACTGTAAGGTGACCGTGACAGGATTCGGTAGTCCGATGATAGGGAATGGGCCTATGAACAATTTACTGAGTTTCTTAGAAGGTGTCTGCAGTTTCATGTTTTTAGTGGACAACCAGACCTTTTGTCCTATGAGGTAAGATGGTTGGGGTCTATGTCTGAGATCATACTACTTTTTATAAGTAGATTGGGCATGTTGAATATTGTTTTGGATATAAAAAAAGAAAAGTTATGTGTGATATCGTTCACGAGATCGTTAACCTTCGGACAGGAACTCTCGATACGTGGGTAGTAGTCTATTGGTGGGTGCAGACCATCGTTGATCTAGAAGGGGCTTTGATTAGTAGTCGAGCTTTTCATGTTGTTGTAGGCGAATTCTGCGAGTGGTAGGTAAGTAGCCCAGGTCTCCTGCTGGTGTGAGCAGTAGCATCGTAAGTATTGCTCCAGCCACTGATTTGTCCTCTCCATTTGCCCATTGGTCTGCGGGTGGAAAGATGTGCTAAGCTTCTGTGTTATGTGTAATGCTGTACGAAGTTGCCTCCAGAACTTAGAGGTGAATTGTGAACCCCTATCGCTAAGAACCGACTTTGGTAATCCATGCAGGCGTACAATCTCTCTGATGTAAATGTCAGCAGTTTGCTCAGCTATGGGAATTTTTGGAACAGGTACGAAATGAGCTATTTTTGAGAACATGTCAACTATAACAAGTATACCTGTGTATGAAGAAGATCTTGGGAGGTCTACTATGAAATCCATGGATACATCTGTCCATGGAGTTTTGGGTACTGGATATGGCTGCAGCAGTCCGACAGGACATTGGTGGATAGGTTTGGATGTGGAACAGACTGTACACTGTGACACAAATGTCTTGACATAAGATGTCATGGAGGGTCACCAAAACCTACGTTAAAGAATCTCTAAAGTTTTACGGTATCCCATATGTCTAACCAATGGAGACTCATAAATTGATTTCACAATCTCAGGTCTCGAGGTGTGAGGGATATAGAGCTTAGAGTTGTGATATAGCAATCCATCCTGGTTTTGTTGTAGCAGGTGCATGGGGGTAGAGGGATCTTGAGTTTGCTTGATCTTGAATTCTATCTGAGTTTGGGCTAGGATGCCCAGGAAATTCTCCCTCTGAATAACAGTAGTGGGTTTATTGTATACAGGTGGTACTAGATCCTTTTTCGAGAGGGCATCTGCTTTTCCTTGCGTTTTCCAGGGCGGTAGGTAATCTCAAAGTCAAAACGAGAGAAGTATAAGCTCCAACGTAGTTGTCTAGCTGACAAAGTCCTGTTAGTCTTGAGATATTGGAGGTTTTTATGATCTGTCAAAACTATTATTGGATGAGTGGCACCTTCTAATAAGTGCCACCATTGATCAAAGGAAGACTTGATGGTTAGGAGTTCTTTTTCCCCTACTGGGTAGTTCCTCTCAGCTTGAGACATAACCCTAGAAAAATAGGCAACTGGGTGCATGATATCCGTCACTGTATGTTTTTGAGAGAGAACTGCCCCAAAGACAGATTCTGAGGCATCCACCTCTACTACAAACTGTACATTCGTATTAGGAAACCGTAGTACAGGCGCTGTGGTAAAACACGTTTTGAGTTGTTCAAAAACCTTCTGTGTCTGATCTGTCCAAGCGAATGGCCTATCTTGTCTAGTTAGATCTGTCAGGGGTTTAGCAACAGTTGCAAAATTGTGTATGAATTTGCGGTAGAAATTCGAGAAGCCTAAGAACTTCTGGACATACCATTTTGAGAAATATGATAGCCTAAAAATGAGACTTCGTTAACATTGAAGGTGCATTTTTCCAATTTGGCGTATAGACTATGGTTACGTAGCCTAGCCAGAACGGTTCTAACGTGAGCTATGTGTTGTTCTTGTGTCATTTAAAAAAATTAGTATATCATCGAGATACACCACAATAAAAACATCTAAAATGTCCCTAAAGATGTTGTTTATGAAGCATTGGAATGTCGCCGGGCCTTACAGAGCCCGAATGGCATGACAGTGTATTCAAATAATCCGTAACGGGTACGGAAAGCTGTCAGCCATTCATCACCGGCCTTGTTTCTCACAAGGTTATAGGCACCCCTGAGGTCCAATTTTGTGAAGACCTCTGCACCACGTAACCTCTCAATTAATTCTGATATGAGGGGTAATGGATAGCGATTTTAGCTATGTCAGTATCTTCCTGGATCTCCTCATCCCCACCTGGCCCTTTAAGCAGGAGAGCTGTTACACTATAATATATACAGAATACATATACAACATCTAAGCAATATCATTTATATATTTGAAAATGTGGATGTTAATTTCTCAAAACTGAAGATCGGAAACATTTAGATTAATGAAATAAAAAAAATATTTGTAAAAAATATTGATGTAAATGATCAATTTATGTCTAATTATATCACTATAATGTCCCTTAAAGAAAGTATGTTATAATGTGGATTTGTAATGATACTTACATCTGTGGCTGGGAAGGATAATCCGACACCCAGGACAATGAAGGTGGGGACTGGGGTAAAAGTCTGGAGCAGGAGGGGAGGGATGGGATTGGGCTGCCGCTCTGGGACAGCCCTTACAGCTGGGGAGTCAGGGGCTTGGTGAGTTGGGTTCTGGGCAGGTGGGGGAGCTGTACGGGCGGCAATACGGGGAGAGCAGCGTGGGGGGGCAAAGGGGAGTTTTTTGGGAGGGACAGGAGGAATGGGAAAGGCCGGGAGTGGTTTGGGGCTGGGGAGGGGCTTCTGACTGGGGAGGGGCTTCTGACTGGGGAGGGGCAGGAGGCTGAGGCCCAGAAGTGGAAGGTCCATCTGAAATATAGAAAACATAGACAGGTATAAATATTATTATCTTGAAAAAAATAAAGATTATACATTAGTTAAAGTCTGGATTATTCTTATCATAAAATATTGATACAAAGTCACAATAATGACTATGTTTTAAGTTATTGATTGATTTGAATCAAATATAATTACTTAGAAGATTTAATAGATCCTTTAAACTCAGAATGTTCACTGTTATTTTTCATGTAACATTTCAGGAATCGATTACAAATCATATTTATCAAAGGCAACATTATGTGGTAATATTTATGAATTGATAATATATTTATCTTTTGTATAATTTATCGGTATGCATGTATGCATTTGAGATTGAAATTTAATAGAGTTCTTTTAGACACATGCCCGTGGATTGATCTCAGAATATTCAAACATTGAATAATATGGGAGTGTGTAATATTATGAAATTTAAATGGCCACTCCACCTAGCGTTTTAAACCAGGTAAATACTGATTTCCATATATATTTTGGTGATTGCCTTTGTAATCTTTAATGGTCTAATTTTAAGCTTGATGCTTCAATCAATTACTCTTCAGAATATATACACAGTAGATACTACCATTCATATTATCGATTAATAATATAATATTCTCTATCTGATTCAAATTTCAGATTAATGTTGTGAATCTCTCTTTTACATTAGGATTAAATGTATGTCATCCCAATATTAATAGACACATTCATCAATGCATGCTTTAATTTTGAGGAATATTAATGTTTGTTGGATTGAAATGGACAGTCTACACATAAATATATTTAAAATATCTCATACATCATGAAATTAAAACAAGGATTTTAAACATGATTATGTTTTATGTATACTTAGAAGTGGTTTACAATTTATAAACAATGATAACATAAGGATATGGTCTGCATCTAGGCACTCAGATGAATAGCAATGACTGTCTGGACAATCAGAAGCGGATTATTGTGGTTTGGCATGGTATATGCATGTGACATCATGATGTCATTAATGACAAATCATACATATATTTAATAAAAATACAAACATATGTTCGTGCTGCATGATATAGAAAGGGGGGCAGTAGTGTATTTGAAAAATAATGGAATAAATAAGCCGAAACGCGTCAGCGTTAGGGTACGTGGATATCCGCAAGCCCCCACCTCGCCCCGAGGATTTTCAAGCTTTTTATCCTGTTTTCCTATGTTTCTTTTTAATGTAAAGAGAAAATTTGTGTTCATATTTGGTGTTCCTACCCTCTTTTTTCAGTGCAAGTCATGTCTTCTGTATATTGCATTTTCCTATTGGCTAGTCACTGAATTTTGCAAAATAGCATGTTGTTTTATCGCCGGTAGTTTAAGCAGCTATAGTGTAGTAACGCTTTTGTTTAATCGGATAATTTTGGATAAATATTGACATTCCAATCAATTTGACTGAAAGTCAACTATATTGCTCACACTCTTCTGTTTAAACTATCACCACTCGTACCGGTTGCTTTCTATTGTTTATCATCTATTAGATTTGTGACCTCCACTATACAGATTATGGAGTCTGTGTCAGGTATAGTAAAGAGTTTTTTAGCTCAACGTTTTTAGCGGTTACATAGAATTTCTTGTACCCATGTCTTAATATTACATTTCAAATTAATTAAATTAGTCAATTTTGGAAGTCCAATCTATTTGCTACATTAAAAATAGTTAGGGGTTGAAAGGAGTTCAACACCCTCCCTTGACATGTTTGCCGTCTAAGTGGCGGCTTTTTCTAAAGGTGACGCGCGCCAGCGTCTACGGGTGTTTATGGCCTAAGCCACGCCCCTGGTTGTGATCCTAATCCAATCAGCGCCATTCTAGTATTAAGTGGCGAAGCGATGTTGTGTATCTATTGTAACAGGTTAGAGGATTCGTTCACAGAGATTATATGGACAATTTGAAAGTTTTAACACATCTTTGGTGTTCTTAATGGATTTAGATCTGTATGTATTTAAAAAAAGGACTTAATACCAATTAGAACGTAAAATAAACTAACTTTGTCTATATGTTTGATATTAATTTTGTAATAAGAAGATGTATCTAAATGCAATACTTTGTCATTGAGAACACCCATTTATTTAAATTAAAATAGGTGGGCATCAATAAGTTGGGTAATAACATGAGATCTGATTTTTGTATACAGCTTATTCTAGTACATTATTTTCGATTATTATATATAGACTTATACCAAGTCTGGTAAGGAAATGTGAAGGGAATTTGTGAAAGGGACTGTGACATGAGTGAGTTACAAGTGAACTGAATTGCATGATTAAAATTAATCCTTTATTAAGATTGTATCCATAGCGGATAGTGGAATAAATAAATAAGAAGGTTTGGGTTGTGTTAGTGATGCTGCATTGATCACTTGAGTAAGAGTGTAAAAGTGACTGGGATTAAGTGCATATATTTGTTAAAAATAAGATGGAAATGGACTGAATTGCAGGTATTGTGAGTCAAATAAAAAATGTGCAGTCTGAGGAGATTGAACTGTATGAGAAATTAAATGGGTGCTACTATCAGGAGGGGCAGGTAATGTAAGGTGTAAAATATAACTGGTGTAATGTTGAATACAACATCAAAATCTAAAGATCAAAGCAAAATATATAAGTGAAAGCCTGTGACAAACTGTTACAAACGATGTGCTGTGTAAAAGATCAGTGTGAGTTGGATAAAAGTGTTATTCACATGATGTGTTGTGGTTGTATAAAAATTAAAATATATTCATGTAAAGCATTATTGTGTAAGTATAATATATGTGGAATCATTCTATAAAAGATAGAAAAAGAGCTGTTTTGCTGTATATACTATAATAGATCTCCCAAGTATGCTATAAATCTTATTACATACGTTATAATCATTAGCATTAATGCTTTTATTCAGATGAACATTGAATAATTGTTCTGTTCATTTAAGCCTTTCAGGTGTCCATTAAGTAAATCCATCTGGTTTCTGCTTTTAATAAAGCCTTCTCCAGATCTCCTCCTCTTAGGCCTAGTGACATTTTTTTGTACACCAGAACATTGTAATTCTGATGTTTTGGATTGGTGATGTTTGTAAAAATGTAAAGCTACAGACGTAATGTTTTTGTTTTTGGACAAGTCTTGAGGAGCATTACGGATATTTCGAAGATGTTCTATAATTGTGATGTGGAGTTTTTGTGTGTCGCCATTCCTATGTAAATGTATGGGCATTTGCATTGGAGAGCATAAATGACTCCAATAGTGTTGCAGCTTATATATGTTTTAATTTGGTGTTCTTTACCAAATCTGTCTGTAATCATCTTTTTCTTTTTCATCAGTTGCCACAAGGAAAGGAGCCCTGTTCTGTAGTTTTCAATTGTTTGGTCTTCTTCACGTTATGGCTGGGGCTAAGAATTTCCTTTAAATGTCTTGATCTTCTGTAGCTGATTCCTGCTCTTGATCCAATGACATCCTTTAACAATTCTGTTGGATTATTTTAACGATCTGGTTGGATTGATCATTATAAGTTAGTACCAGACGTGTTTTATTGTCCGAGTTTTTCATTCAGACTTTCAGTCTGCTCTTGGAGTTACAGTTGCTCGTCTCTTTGCTTTTTTTGATGGATCTTTTGCTATAACCTCTAGAGAGTAGCCTGTTTTCGAGTTCTAATGCTCACTTTTTGAAAGTGATTTCATCTGAGCAATTGCGCTTCATTCTTAGGAATTCCCCAACAGGTAAAGATTTTGTAGTGTTGGGTGCATGAGCACTTGTTGAATGGAGTACATTGTTTGTTGCTGTCTCTTTTCTAAATAGATCAGTGCTCAATGATCCACTGTTTTCTTTAAGAATTTGTAAGTCCAGAAAAGAGATTTGGGTTAGACTTTTTTGGTAGCTAAGTCTGATATTCAAGTCGTTATTGTTCAATTTTTTTAGAAACATCTAATAGATGATAAACGATAGAAAGCAACCGGTACGAGTGGTGATAGTTTAAACAGAAGAGTGTGAGCAATAAAGTTGACTTTCAGTCAAATAGATTGGAATGTCAATATTTATCCAAAATTATCCGATTAAACAAAAGCGTTACTACACTATAGTTGCTTAAACTACCGGCGATAAAACAACACGCTGTTTTGCAAAATTCAGTGACTAGCCAATAGGAAAATGCAATATACAGAAGACATTACTAGCACTGAAAAAAGAGGGTAGGAACACCAAATATGAACACAAACTTTCTCTTTAATGATTAAAAAGAAACATAGGAAAACAGGATAAAAAGCACTGAAAATACCTACCCGGCAGGTTGGAAATTTTAATAGAATCAAACCACGGTGGTTTAAAATTATTATAAACAACTGAATAGAAACGCTAGTTTATTTACACCCCGTCACAACACTAAAAAATACTTTCTACAATCTAATGGATCTAAAACATTGAAAACAGTGGAACGGAAACGCTAATTTATATACCCCGCTGGTAAATTAATACCATAAAATATATACTTAATATTAGGAAATTATCTGAAATACATACAGTATTGACTTGTGCAAAATAATGAGTAATATCAGTCACAAACAAATGTGTATGTAACAATATAAATCGATACTCACAAATACCGTAACTCAAATGTAACTGAGTAAATCTCCTATTACACATTCACTTGCTTAAGAAGGTGAACAGCAACGAGGCAAAATGTAATATTAAGCAAAAGCCTTTCAGTGTTAATAAATTCTTATATCTGTATTAGTGCTGGGTGTTGAAAAGGACAAACCTCTACAATCATATGTAACTAATACAAACATTTAGAGTGAATACACAATAAATACTGAAAATCAGCTACAGTGACAAAATGATGACATGAAGGACTTCAGGCCTGAAGAAACAGCCAAGTAGCAGCCAAGAAACGCGTAGCAAAGAGTACATATCTGATTTTAACTTGTGGAATCTGTATGGTTGTTTTTAACAATGATTAAAAAGTTTATTTTATACCATCGTATGTGATTCCATTGCAAGTATATTCTCATTACCAATCCTTGGGGTTTTTTGTGAGTTCCTGTTGGCGGTCGAGAGCAACATTACCTAAGGAAGTAAGCGGCCAGGAGTCTGACTGTCACTACCGCGAGAGAGTGAACCGGAGAGAGCAAGCTGGCTTGCTCAGATAGCCAGTCCGCGCCTACCAGCACATTGGTGTGCTCAGTAAAAGTGTGAGTACCCTGGGTATAGCATACGTGTGCAGGGTGGGATACCATACCATTGGATACACGCATTGGTCGCCTTTGTTTGTCCCTCACTCCCATAGATTCGTCTCCAGCTATCAAAGGAGAGAAGAGGGCACCTGAAAGAGGAGAGTTTAACATTATCGGCAGGGATTTGTTTGCCAACATCCTATGGACATTTGATGTACGGACATTGTGCTCATATATTGGACTGAACATCATTCGCTATATCCACTTTATGGTGAGAGTCCACGATCTATTCCCATTCTGTATATATATTTTACATCTATTTTAAGGGCACTATATACCTTTGACTCATTAGCGGTTATTTAGCACCCTCTTGTGTGTTTTATACACACATATCGTTTTATATATGATCTAATGATGTCAGTATATGATCTAATGGTGTCAGTAGATGATCTAATTGTGTCAGTATATGATCTAATGCTGTCAGTATATGATCTAATGCTGTCAGTATATGATCTAATGCTGTCAGTATATGATCTAATGGTGACAGTATATGATCTAATGGTGACAGTATATGATCTAATGGTGACAGTATATGATCTAATGGTGACAGTGTATGATCTAATGGTGACAGTGTATGATCTAATGGTGTCAGTATATGATCTAATGGTGACAGTATATGACCTAATGATGTCAGTATATGATCTAATGGTGTCAGTATAAGATCTAATGATGTCAGTATATGATTTAATGATGTCAGTATAAGATCTAATGCTATTAGTATATGATCTAATGGTGTCAGTATAAGATCTAATGAAGTCAGTATATGATCTAATGAAGTCAGTATATGATCTAATGGTGTCAGTATATGATCTAATGATGTCAGTATTAGATCTAATAATGTCAGTATATGATCTAATGTCAGTATATGATCTAATGCTGTCAGTATATAATCTAATGATGTCAGTATATGATCTAATGGTGTCAGTATATGATCAAATGATGTCAGTATATGATCTAATGATGTCAGTATATGATCTAATGTTGTCAGTATATGATCTAATGTTGTCAGTATAAGATCTAATGTTGTCACTATATGATCTAATGCTGTCAGTATATTATCTAATGGTGTCAGTATATGATCTAATGATGTCAGTATATGATCTAATGGTGTCAGTATATGATCTAATGGTGTCAGTATATGATCTAATGGTGTCAGTATGTGATCTAAGGCTGTCAGTATATGATTTAATGGTGTCAGTATATAATCTAATGGTGTCACTATAAGATCTAATGGTGTCAGTATATGATCTAATGCTGTCAGTATATGATCTAATGGTGTCAGTATATTATCTAATGGTGTCAGTATATTATCTAATGGTGTCAGTATATGATCTAATGCTGTCAGTATATGATCTAAGGCTGTCAGTATATGACCTAATGGTGTCAGTATATGACCTAATGGTGTCAGTATATGATCTAATGATGTCAGTATATGATCTAATGGTGTCAGTATGTGATCTAATGGTATCAGTATATGATCTAATGGTGTCAGTATATGATCTAATGGTGTCAGTATATGATCTAATGGTGTCAGTATATGATCTATTTGTGTCAGTATATGATCTAATGCTGTCAGCATATGATCTAATTGTGTCAGTATATGATCTAATGGTGACTGTGTATGATCTAATGGTGACAGTGTATGATCTAATGGTGACAGTATATGACCTAATGATGTCAGTATAAGATCTAATGATGTCAGTATATGATCTAATGATGTCAGTATATGATCTAATGATGTCAGTATATGATCTAATGGTGTCAGTATAGGATCTAATGGTGACAGTATATGACCTAATGATGTCAGTATATGATCTAATGATGTCAGTATAAGATCTAATTCTATCAGTATATGATCTAATGGTGTCAGTATATGATCTAATGGTGTCAGTATATGATCTAATTATGTCAGTATAAGATCTAATAATGTCAGTATATGATCTAATGTTGTCAGTATATGATCTAATGCTGTCAGTATATAATCTAATGATGTCAGTATATGATCTAATGGTGTCAGTATATGATCTAATGTTGTCAGTATATGATCTAATGGTGTCAGTATATGATCTAATCGTGTCAGTATATGATTTAATGATGTCAGTATATGATCTAATGGTGTCAGTATATATTATCTAATGCTGTCAGTATATGATCTAATGGTGACAGTATATGATCTAATGGTGACAGTATATGATCTAATGATGTCAGTATATGATCTAATGGTGTCAGTATAGGATCTAATGGTGACAGTATATGACCTAATGATGTCAGTATATGATCTAATGATGTCAGTATAAGATCTAATGCTATCAGTATATGATCTAATGGTGTCAGTATATGATCTAATGGTGTCAGTATATAATCTAATGATGTCAGTATATGATCTAATGAAGTCAGTATATGATCTAATGTTGTCAGTATATGATCTAATGCTGTCAGTATATAATCTAATGATGTCAGTATATGATCTAATGCTGTCAGTATATAATCTAATGATGTCAGTATATGATCTAATGTTGTCAGTATAAGATCTAATAATGTCAGTATATGATCTAATGAAGTCAGTATATGATCTAATGTTGTCAGTATATGATCTAATGCTGTCAGTATATAATCTAATGATGTCAGTATATGATCTAATGGTGTCAGTATATGATCTAATGTTGTCAGTATATGATCTAATGGTGTCAGTATATGATCTAATGGTGTCAGTATATGATTTAATGATGTCAGTATATGATCTAATGGTGTCAGTATATATTATCTAATGCTGTCAGTGTATGATCTAATGGTGACAGTATATGATCTAATGGTGACAGTATATGATCTAATGGTGACAGTATATGATCTAATGGTGTCAGTATATGATCTAATGGTGTCAGTATATGATCTAATGTTGTCAGTATATGATCTAATGGTGTCAGTATATGATCTAATGGTGTCAGTATATGATCTAATGGTGTCAGTATATATTATCTAATGCTGTCAGTATATGATCTAATGGTGACAGTATATGATCTAATGGTGACAGTATATGATCTAATGGTGTCAGTATATGATCTAATGGTGTCAGTATATGATCTAATGGTGTCAGTATATGATTTAATGATGTCAGTATATGATCTAATGGTGTCAGTATATATTATCTAATGGTGTCAGTATATGATCTAATGGTGACAGTATATGATCTAATGGTGACAGTATATGATCTAATGGTGTCAGTATATGATCTAATGGTGACAGTATATGATCTAATGGTGACAGTATATGATCTAATGGTGTCAGTATATGATCTAATGGTGTCAGTATATGATCTAATGGTGTCAGTATATGATTTAATGATGTCAGTATATGATCTAATGGTGTCAGTATATATTATCTAATGCTTTCAGTATATGATCTAATGCTGTCAGTATATGATCTAATGGTGACAGTATATGATCTAATGATGTCAGTATATGATCTAATGGTGTCAGTATATGATCTAATGATGTCAGTATATGATCTAATGCTGTCAGTATATGATCTAATGGTGACAGTATATGATCTAATGGTGTCAGTATATGATCTAATGGTGACAGTATATGATCTAATGCTGTCAGTATATGATCTAATGGTGACAGTATATGATCTAATGATGTCAGTATATGATCTAATGATGTCAGTATATGATCTAATGCTGTCAGTATATTATCTAATGCTGTCAGTATATGATCTAATGGTGACAGTATATGATCTAATGATGTCAGTATATGATCTAATGATGTCAGTATATGATCTAATGATGTCAGTATATTATCTAATGCTGTCAGTATATGATCTAATGGTGACAGTATATGATCTAATGATGTCAGTATATGATCTAATGATGTCAGTATATGATCTAATGCTGTCAGTATATGATCTAATGGTGTCAGTATATAATCTAATGATGTCAGTATATGATCTAATGATGTCAGTATATGATCTAATGGTGTCAGTATATGATCTAATGGTGTCAGTATATGATCTAATGCTGTCAGTATATGATCTAATGCTGTCAGTATATGACCTAATGGTGTCAGTATATGATCTAATGATGTCAGTATATGATCTAATGATGTCAGTATATGATCTAATGATGTCAGTATATGATCTAATGCTGTCAGTATATAATCTAATGCTGTCAGTATATGATCTAATGGTGACAGTATATGATCTAATGATGTCAGTATATATTATCTAATGCTGTCAGTATATGATCTAATGGTGACAGTATATGATCTAATGGTGACAGTATATGATCTAATGGTGTCAGTATATGATCTAATGGTGACAGTATATGATCTTATTGTTAAGATCACTGCAGCTTTTACTGTATCTTTGCACTCACCTTGCCTAATAATTATATGTTAGAAGTGCTGCAGCTTTAAGCTCAGCTCACCACACCCTCTGGGTGTGTCTGGGTCTCTGTGACATCATCAGAAGCCATGTTAGTTTTACTGATGGAACCTGCTAGTAAATAGCCATGTGGCTGTAGCTGAATAAAAGTTACGTAAAGTTCCTGCTGCAGAGTCTCAGTGATATGTGCAAGAGACATCAGACACAAAGTAACAGCACACAACTGAAAGTTCTAACCCTGACTACACAGAGAACATAACAGCTGGCGACGAGGATCTGTGGTCTGACCCTATAATGGCACTTATTGGCACCTTACCTGTGTTTGCAGCAGACACAGACAGATGGGACACATGGGTTGAACAGTTTGAGCTATATTGTACAGCAAATAACATAGGAGCTGATAAGCAAGTGGCTGTGTTTCTGACAACTATAGGCTCAGCAGCTTACACTACATTAAGGGACATTCTCTCACCAGTTAAACCTAATGCTAAACCTCTGTCTGACCTGATCTGCCTGTTATCTGACCACTACCTACCTAAGCCTCTAGAGATAGCAGAACGCTTTAGGTTTTACACACGCAAGCAATTGCAGCATGAGGACATTAAAACTTATGTGATCGGTTCACTTCCTGCTGGTAACTGCAGGTAGCTACAAGTGTCGCTGAAGCTCCGCACCTCTATGTGAGGCCTATTACACCACCAGCCTATGCTTTTTCCCTTGGCTGGTTACAGGCTTGGGTCTTAGGATTTCGATCCTGCATAGGAAGTCTGCACTTACAGCCTAAATTTGTGCACAGTGGCTGGTGCACGCCATTTCTTCACGAGCCCTCAGGTGTTTTGTCTGTGAGCTCCTGGACATTTACCTAAAGTGTGTTGGGACTTTGCTGTTTGCCGTGGGTGAGCCCCAGTCCCGCCTTATCGTGGCCCCCTTGAGTGTTGCTGCTATCCTGACTGGAGCCTGATTACGGCCGCCCAGAGGTGCCTGGTTTCACCTATGACAGAGATGCGGTTCTCTAGCCTACCTGGTTGGGCTATTAACACAAGCGGCAGCACCTTTGTCCCCTGGATGTATCGGAGTTAATGCTGAAGCACACTGGAATTGGGCAACACATAGTTAAAGCTTCTTGCTTCAATCTCAACGTGGCTACACGGAAGATACACGGAAGATACGTGTCACGGCTAACCTGACTCCAGCAATCATCGACTCCAACGGGCTAGTCGCTTCCCCTAGCTGCAGAGTGACCTCCCCCTTGTGTCAAGCGGCGTGTCAGGTTCCTGAATCATCAGTTCCTTCGCAAGGTGGAAAGGTAATGAGAGCAGGGTCGCTGCTGAAGTGTAAGATTTTTCTATGAGGTACTGTATCCTGGTGCACTCGTGGAAACTCATTCGGCCTTAGAAGGCTAGTAGAAATCCCCATATTTTGACACGCTGGGCTTTCAGGTTTTCAGGAGGCGAACCCTGAAACCAGTTTTGCAGCGTCTAGGTGCATTTGTTGAGAGGGGTTCTGAGGCCGGTCATGGTCAGCCATCTGGCCCTGTGTGCGGAGCACAAGGTTTTCTCTGAAACTGTGTCTGAAGTGTTTGCTAAGTGGCTGTGGTGACTGCTGCAGATTTGGTGGATAAGTTTCACAGCCGCTTGTTTTACCTGGGTGATCGACAGCGCAAGTATCTCAGCCTTTTACTCATTGTTATATTTAGACTGCCTATTAGATTGCCTCTCTATTAAATGCTTGGTACGCAGTTCTGTGGCATAAAAGAAATTTAAATACCTGGACTCGACAGCCTTGTGGGTAATATATACCTAAGGAGTCTATCACGGACAACTCCCATATACCATACCTCAAATGTGTTACATTGTGGCCATATATTGTTTATTTTGATGTAATTAACATTACAGTTTTTTGTTTTTTTTCTTGAATATTGCATCTTAGCTGTTGGGGTGTAGAAACAGTAATCCCTGCCACACTGTACAACGTATATGTGACCCAAGAGCAATATCAGCAGGAAATTTGTTTTTTTTACTTGATTAGGAGGTCTTAAAATCTTGTCCTTCTTAGAACCAACCTTATTTAATTGCATAGTATCTTATGCTCTACAAAGCATTATTGTTGGTCCTTCTCTAATGTTGGTACTGACATCAGGGAAAATATACATTTTGCTACAACTTTGTTTCTTTATGTACAAGCTGTGGAGTCTGTAAGGATTTACAGGGCATGTATAGATTCTTTTAGTGAAACTAAATGCTGTTGTTGAAAGTACCTTGATATGAAATGCTGTTTATATAATAGATTAAACACCTTAGTTTAAGTAAAGTGTAAGGGAATTTACCATACACACCATTCGGATAGTTTAAAAGAAAAGAAAGAGAAGCAAAAAATGAGGAAAAAAAAGAAAAAAAAGCACAGAACTTCAAGTAATTAAATATGCACTTTAGCACTATAGAGCGCACTTTGTTATAAACCTTCCCTAGTAAAGGCAATAATAATAATAGAAGCACAAGCACTTTAGCACTATAGAGCGCACTTTGTTATAAACCTTCCCTAGTAAAGGCAATAATAATAATAGAAGCACAAGCACTTTAGCACTGTAGAGCGCACTTTGTTATAAACCTTCCCTAGTAAAGGCAATAATAATAATAGAAGCACAAGCACTTTAGCACTGTAGAGCGCACTTTGTTATAAACCTTCCCTAGTAAAGGCAATAATAATAATAGAAGCACAAGCACTTTAGCACTGTAGAGCGCACTCTGTTATAAACCTTCCCTAGTAAAGGCAATAATAATAATAGAAGCACAAGCACTTTAGCACTGTAGAGCGCACTTTGTTATAAACCTTCCCTAGTAAAGGCAATAATAATAATAGAAACACAAGCACTTTAGCACTGTAGAGCGCACTTTGTTATAAACCTTCCCTAGTAAAGGCAATAATAATAATAGAAGCACAAGCACTTTAGCACTGTAGAGCGCACTTTGTTATAAACCGTAAAGGCAATAATAATAATAGAAGCACAAGCACTTTAAGAGACACCTGCCCTAGTTTTGCTTCTTTTGTGGTGTTAGCTTTTAGATGGAACTACCATATGTAATGGTTGTATAAGTATTAAAGGCAACACTTAGTACACAATTTTCTCCCCTTTAGATTAGCTAATAGTTAAAGTAACACCAATAATAGAACTATAAGCACTGTAGAAATTACTTTGATATAATCTCTTTTCTTCCTTACGCTTGTCAGAATTAAAACAATACAAATTTTTGAAATACAGGTATCACAGGAAATACCCTCCCCTGCTGATAAGATTGAGAATAATATAAACAAGAGAAATATAAGCATTATAGGTAGCAATTGGTATTAGGTTTCTTCTGATTATTATAATAGTTTTATAAATAATAGAAACACAATCACTATAAGTTGCACGTTGTTATGGTTTAAAGTTTATTTCAAGGAGATCGTCCAGTAATTGTGGAACCTTTGGATAGGAGCTATGTTATATTCCTTAGAGTAAGCTTTTAGTACAAAACACACTGTTCCTGCCCTAGTACTCTAGTACTAGTTTTGTGCTACATCTCTCCCTGTTCCCAATAAATACTCGTATAAAAACCAAGAGGAACGTTGGTTCATGGATAGATGCATGCTCCAAAGGAGTTCACCGTCCAACATGTCCCCTAAATCAAAAGATAAAAAAGGGAGTAGCAGGAACCTGGACTCTAGCATTGATACATCTCAAGAAAAAGGTACCATTAATCCCGCATGTAATAATATGTCAGAATTTGCAGCTGAAGTTGCCAAAATCTTGACTCCTCAATTTGATTCGGTTAAACTTGAGATCAAGAATGAGATATCAAACCTCACGACAGAGGTCAGGCAGTTTTCAACAAGACTAGATGAAGTTGAAAACAGAGTTTCAGATCTGGAAGACAGATTTAATGTACAAGACCCAACTATAGATACACATAATAAAACTATTGCATCACTCCAAGCCAAGATAGAAGGTCTTGAGGACCGTTCAAGACGTAACAACTTAAAAGTGATTGGTCTTCCTGAATCGCCCGAATTTCAAGATTTAATGACCTTTGTATCTAACACACTACCTCAGGCACTGCAGATTCCAGCTCCTGCTTCTCCCTTCCAGATTGAAAGGGTGCATAGGTTAGGGCAGCGTAGGGAGCACAGTGAGGGTTATAGACCAAGGCCCGTGATATTTAAATTTGTTAACTTTCAAGATAAACTGCTATATCTCAAGCATTACATGAAATGTAATCCCTTTGTTCTAGGCTCAAATAAGTTATTAATTGTCCAAGATTTTTAATCTGAAACCTTATCTAAGAGAAGAGATATGTCTTTTTTCTATGGCAGGCTACAGAAGGAAAATTATAATATCAAGCTGATCTATCCTGCAAAGTTAGTGGTGTTGAAAGAGGGTATTTCTCCCACATTAAACAACGTTATGGAAGCTGAGACTTTTTGTAGAGAAGCTGGTGTACCTTAAATATCAATGGCTCCTATATTTTAGGTGTCCTGTGTTAGTAGATACTGGGTATTCCCAATTCAGAAGTGATTTATGTGGTATATACTATCTGTGGTTTTTTCTTTGATTCAATATTGGTCATTACACCTATGATTTGTGATGTCTGTAGAAATGGATTAGGATTCTTTTTTTTTTTTTCTCTAATCCTCCCTCCCCCCACGCTCTCCCCGGCTTTTTTCCCTGCAGGGTTTTTCTATCTTCCCCGCCCTCCCTCAATTATCTGCTGTTAGTTAATAAGTTATGATGGTCCCCAATTTCAACTTATTGTCTTGGAATGTGGGTGGCATAAACTCCCCAATTAAAAGGAAATCTATAATAAAATATTTGGGGAAATTCAACCCTGACATAGTTCTCCTACAGGAATTACATCTTAAATCTTCAGAAATCCCCAAACTTAAATCTAAATGGGTTGGGGAAGTTGTTGCTGCCCCGTTTACATCCAGAAAGAGAGGGGTTGCCATTTTACTGAATCGGAATTTGGAGTATCAGATAGTTAATACTGAAGCTGACTCTGAAGGTAGATTTTTAATCTTGGAAATCGAGATTAAGAATATCAAATATATACTATGTAATATTTATGGACCTAATCAAATTGATCATAATTTTTGGGCAGCCCTATCGGTAAAATTTCACAGATTTATAGGGCAGAATCTAATTATCACGGGGGATTTTAACTTGACAGCAGATTCCACCCTAGATAGTTCAAAAAGATTGCTAAAGAGTAGAGGTAGGAAAGTTCAGATCTTCCAAAAATGTTGCTCTCATTTGGGTTTGGTTGATATATGGCGGGTACAGAACCCGGATGTTCGTGTTTATACATGCTTATCTCAAGCTCAGCATTCATTCTCTAGAATTGATTATTTTCTCATCTCAGATTCTTTGCTTAAGTGGAATTGGGTGACCAAAATTGAGGATATAGTCATTTCCGACCATGCCGCCATCTCGCTGAGCTGCAGATCTGGTGTTACGAACTCAGGTAAGAATTATATATATGTCTCTAGATTTTTGAGTAACAATACTAAGTTTCAAAACTGGATTCAATTGAAGTGGGCAGGCTATTATAAAAATAATGGAAATTATCTAGATAAAGTTGAGATGTTCTGGGAGGCTTCCAAGGCCGTTCTACGAGGGGGGATTAAATCTTATATGTCACATTGGAAGAAGAAATGTAGTCAGGTTGCTAGACAGCTTGCCAATCAAGTGAAGAACACTTATAGAGCTTATATAATTAACCCTAGCAAAGTTTGTTGGGATGCATATGTGACGGCAAAGGCACTTCGAGATGTGCATATCAAGCAGAATAGTGCCCAAGAAGACCTTAGAACGAAAGCTTTATATGGTGGATTCACAGGGCGATCGGCTAAATTTTTAGCCAGAATAGCTAAATCCTCTCCAAGGCAGGTAATATCGGCCATTAAGCAAGGAGATACGAGGTACACGAACCATTCTGATATTGAAAGAGTGTTTTTTGAATTTTTTTCAAGACCTATATAAGCCAGATCCTCCCAACTTAGTTAAGAAAAAAGAATTCTGGGAGAAGATCAAGGTACCAAGATTATCGTCGGAAGCTAGGGACTTTATTAATGCCCCCATTACTGAAGAGGAGATTATATTAGCAATTAAGAACGCTAAATCTAACAAAGCGGCTGGGCCAGACTCATTTCCTATTGAATTCTACAGAATGCTGCAAACTCAGGTGACTCCTATATTGACCAGGCTAATTAATTTCTACTTTTCAGAAAATATTAGGTGTTCACCTTCTTTTGCAGCAGCGAATATCTCATTAATCTTAAAAAGAGTAAAGATCCTGAGCTGCCAAGTTCTTTTAGACCCATCTCAGTCCTTAACACCGACTATAAGTTGTTGGCAGCCATTGTAGCTTCACGATTGAAACCTTATATTGGTGACTTAATTCACGGGAACCAATCTGGTTTTATGTCAGGTCGGAACCCTGTGAGAAACACGAGGAAACTACTAATCCTTATTGAACCCTTTTGGAATAGATATAAGTCTTTTAGCTCCCACAAATTAGGGATAAGGCCATTTTAACGGTCGACACGGAGAAGGCCTTTGACCGGGTCAGCTGGGATCATCTGTTCTTCGTCTTAGACCAATTTGGACTTTTGGGGTTCTTTAACAATTATATTCGGTTAATTTATAGTGCCCCTACATCTGCGGTCATTATTAACAATGTGATCTCTCAATGATTCGTTTTGTCCAGAGGGACTAGACAGGGGTGTCCACTCTCTCCTTTGCTATTTAACATCAGCTTGGAGCCCTTGGCTATACTATTAAGACAAGAGCTGGACGGTATCTCACTGGCAGGTGAGAAACTGGTCCTGCTCCTATATGCGGACGATCTGTTGTTATTTCTTTCTAATCTTAAGGTCACCTTGACAATTCTGCAGGATATCATCCAAGAGTTTGGAGAGATCTCTGGATTCAAGATTAACAGCTTGAAATCGGAACTAATGTGGCTCTATAAAAAGCCTTCACTTTATATTAAGCACCCCTTTATGGAAGTCTCCCAGATTACATACCTAGGTCTTCGATTATCTAGGAACCCGGAAGAGTGGTATAAGTTAAATTATGGGTCTGTGCTGGAGCAGTGTAGTAAAAAGTTGGAGGAATGGACCGCGCTGCCTATATCTTTATCTGCTCGTGTAACCTTGATTAAAGCAGTCATTTTTCCTAAACTTCTCTACATTCTTCAAAATATCCATTTGTTCTTACATAAAAAAGATATTGTTATATATAATAGAGCTTGCTCTAAATTTTTGTGGAAAGGAGCCAAGCCTAGGATCGCTTCCTATCTGCTTATGAACTCTAAACTGGCAGCTGGGCTAGCACTCCCTAATATTCATATATATAACATAGTTATTATAGCCAGATTTGCTCTGGATTGGATAACCGAAAAAGATCAAATCTCTTCTTTTGCCTTGGAATCGCGGTTAGTGGCCCCCTTCCAGTTGAAGGCTCTTCTACATTGCACATTGACTTCACTTCCTTCTAACATATTTTATCTGTCTACCTTCAGGAATGTCATAGTGGCATGGCAGAGGCTCTGTACGGAGATGGATTGCTCACCTCATGTTTCGCAATATTTACCCATATGCGGCAATCCTAACTTCAGCTCGGCCTTTCAAACCAGATATTTAAAGGCTGGGAGTTAAAAGGTCTCAAAACCATGAGTCAAATTCGGGATACAGAAGGGCTTCCATTAATGTATGCAGAAATTGTAAATAAATTTGACCTAGGTACACGTGAATTCTATGCTTACCTTCAAGTTAGGCACTTCCTTCAAGAGTTGCTTAAGAAATATGGAAATAATTGGTCTGTGGGTGAACTCCAGGCTAGGATTTCTCTTTATGCATCAGGAATATATGCAATTTCCCCATTATATTTACTCTTAATCCAGAAAGCCTCGAGCCTGCAGGTCAGTGACATGGTTGCAAAGTGGGCTACCTAATTCCCAGATATAAATGAGCAAACTATTGTTGGGAGTTTTAAAATAACTCAACAGAGTTGGGTTCCAACCGGGAATCTCAGATAAATGTTGGTCTTCAGAGATACTTTACCCCAGGTATTCTATCTAAGTGGTACAATACAAGGGTTCTCTGTTCTAGATGTTCGTCATCAGAAGCAGATTTATTTCACTGTCTATGGGGCTGCCCAAAAATGTTCCAATATTGGAAAAGGATCTCATATTGAATGAATGTAGTTTTGAAATTGGAACATGAGTTAATCCCTATTGAGATTATTTTCCTGGTGAGATTTCAAGGAATAATCAAAAATTACAGCCTTATAAATACTATTATATTAACTGGACGTAATCTTATCTTTAAATCTTGGAAGGCGCGTTCAGCACCTACAATGACACAACTTAAAGCGGCCTTGGTTAACCAATTTACGACTGAGCAGTTTAATATACCACACCCACAAGACAAGTATTTGGTCGTATTTTTTAAAAAATTGGAAATGTTTCTTAGATCCCTGCCCCTAGTATATCAAAAGAAAATGATTAAACCATTCAGGGAGTCTGAGTTTGTTGTGATAAATATTCTGGCGGGCCACTTCCCTGGAGAATGGGCAACGGGCGCAGAATGAGGAGCTCATGGGGGATTGGTGGAGGGAGTGAGGGGACCCACTTTTAATTTAAAACATTTTTCTTTTCTCTTTTTTTTTGTTTTTTTTTTGTTTTTGTTTGTTTTCCTTTTTTAAAAATAAAATCACGAGAAAAAACAAAAGGGAAGAACGGAAAGTAATGAGATATACGTGCCGGTAGCTTGTTACACACTTGGTTGGTCGGTAGTCACTACAGGCCATATATTAATTTTTTATTAGTCCTTGACTCTTCTGTGATATCTATTGGTATCTCTGTAATATTGTATTAATTGTGTTGCACTGTATGATGTCTTTTAATTTGTTTTGTTGTTATATTTCTTCTGTTTTGCTATAAATAAAGATTTAAAAAAAAAAAACTTATGTGATCAGTTTAAAGAAACTAGCAAGTAGCTGCAGATTTGGGGATTATTTAAACACTGCTTTACGTGATATGTTTGTTATTGGACTCATGGACTGTACAGTACAAAAGAGACTATTAGCAGAGGATGATTTAACACTAAAGCGTGCTATAGAGATAGCTACAATCATGGAACTTGCTACTAAAGATGCACAAATGCTCCAGACCCTAGCACAGGCAGTTTGTGATAAGGAAATAGATGTTTTTCATACAAGTATGCACCTAAATAAACAGTATCCAGCTAGACAAGGGTCACAGACAGCCTGTTACAGATGTGGTGACACAAATCACACAGCAAATTCCTGCAGGTTTAGGAACAGCACCTGCTATGGGTGTGGGAAGATTGGTCATACAAAGAGAGTGTGCAGAAGTTCCTTAGACAGAGATAAAAGTAAGAAAGGCAGCAAGTCACGTGCAGTAGATACACCACACACTGATTCAGAGGAAGACAAACCATTATACACATTACAGATCTACAGCCTTGAAAATAAAATTCCAGAACTGCAAGCAAAGGTGAATATAGATGGTAAACCTCTCATTATGGAAGTTGATACAGGAGCAGCAGTTTCTGTTATCACAGCTGCTGATTGGAACCACCTGGGACTAAGGCAACCAATTGTTCCAACAGCTGTCACCATGCAAACATATTCAAATGAAATAATAAAGCCTATTGGGTGTGTATCACCTACAGTGACATTTAATGGGATAACTAAAAAGCTACGCCTCTACATTTTACCTAAATGAGGACCACCTTTGTTTGCTAGATCCTGGATCCAAGCATTGGGCATGCCAAAGTTACCACAACAGTTACCGCTTAACAAACTGCTGGACCAAAGTGGGAATTCAAATTCTTCTTGGATTAATTCACTAAAGCACAAATATAAGACTGTATTTGATGGGAACCTAGGTTTAGTGAAAGACAAGCAGATTCAGCTTCACCTAAAAGAAAATGCTATTCCAAAATTTTGTAAACCAAGAGTTGTACCATTTTCACTTAAACCTAAAATTGAAGCAGAACTAGAAAGACTACGAAATCAGGGGATTATTGTTCCAGTGTCTAGCAGTGAATGGGCTTCCCCAATAGTTCCTGTCAGAAAAAAAAATGGGGACATTCGCATCTGTGGAGATTTCAGAGTGGGCCTTAACCCTCAATTACTTGTGGATCCTTTACCACGGATTGAAGAATTGTTTAGTTCTCTGGCAGGGGGTGAAAAATTTACAAAAATTGACTTGCATCAAGCATACTTACAGTTAGAGGTGCATCCAGACTCCAGACACCTGTTAACTATCAACACTCACAAAGGACTTTTTCAGTATACGCGGATGGTGTTTGGCATTGCCCCAGCACCTGCAGTGTGGCAACGGATAATGGATGAGATCTTGGCAGGTATTCCACATACCCACTGTATGTTAGATGACATGCTTATCACTGGTGAAAATGATGCTGCTCATAAAGCCAATGTTGAAGCTGTTTTACAGCGCCTACAGGAATTCGGACTGAAAGTTAACATGGAAAAGTGTGAGTTCTTCTGCAAGAGTTTAGAATATTGTGCACATGTAGTGGACAAGAATGGTCTCCACACAAATGCTGAAAAAGTGAAAGCGCTGGTTCATGCTCCCACCCCTGTTAATGTATCTCAGCTACGTTCTTATTTGGGGTTGCTCAATTACTATCACACATTTTTACCAAATTTGGCTCATTTACTATATCCACTACACCGCCTTTTAGATAGTAAAAACCAGTGGGCCTGGACTGACTTATGTACACAAGCATTTGAACGCTCAAAGCAACTTCTTCTGGAATCAAGACTCCTTGTCCACTATGACCTTAAGAAGCCTTTGGTACTAGCCTGCGATGCTTCACCATATGGTTTAGGTGCAGAACTTTCACACATTATGCCCGATGGTTCTGAACGTCCTGTGTCTTTTGCGTCCAGATCTCTAACTCCATCTGAGAGAAATTATGTCCAGATTGATCGAGAAGCTTTAGCAATAATTTGGGCTGTGAAGAAATTCCACATTTATATATATGGCAGACCTTTTACTCTGATCACGGATCATAAACCACTTTTGTCCATTCTGCACCCTCAGAAGGGTATCTCCAACACAACAGCTGCTCAACTTCCGCGCTATGCACTTCAGCTGGCGGCTTACAACTACTCCATTAAATATCGATGCCACAGTGATCATACAAATGTGGATATGTTTTCTAGATTACCAATGGTACATCACATGAGAGCATCTTCTAAAATTATAGAAACTACTCCACAGCCTTTAAATCTAAATTCCAAAGTGATTGCTACTTATACATGCTCTGATTCTACCTTACAGGAAATTAAGTCTTTTGTTCAACATGGGTGGCCTAAAGTGGTTCGCTCTGACCTTCAGCCATATTTTACAAGGAAGAAGGAAATTGTGCATGACTCAGGCTGTCGTTTATGGGGGTCACGAGTGATAATTCCGACCTTACTGCAAACATTAGCATTAAAGTTACTACACAGCTCACATCAGGGTGTAGTAAAAATGAAGCAAAGAGCACAAGAATATTTAGGGTGGCCTAAATTGGATACAGATATTGCTTCTTATGTAGCTGCCTGCAATGCATGTGCACAAACACAGCGGAATCCCAGCAGGGACACCTCAAAAACTTGGCCATGGCCAAATGAACCTTGGACAAGAATCCATGTTGATTTTGCAGGGCCAGTGGATGGACGAATGTATTTGGTGGCTGTGGATGCTCATTCCAAGTGGCCAGAAGTAGTCAAGTACTACAACACAACAAACCATTGTCGTTCTTTCCAGTATGTTTGCAAGATTTGGACTGCCACAAACTTTAGTCTCAGACAATGGTCCACAGTTCATATCACATGAATTTGAAACATTTCTAGCTACAAATAACATCAAACACTGTAAGACAGCTCCATATTTTACAGCCTCTAATGGACAGGCTGAAAGATTTGTACAAACTTTAAAACGCCACTTAGCTGTCTCTCACAAATCAAAATTTAATCCAAACTCCCTTTCTAACTTTTTGTTTAACTATCGAAACACTCCCCATGCCACTACTGGGCTATCACCTGCAATGTTAATGTTTGGAAGACGCCTGAGAACTCCACTGGATAAAGTTAGACCAGAACATTCCAAACAAGAGTTGAACACTTCTAGCGTTTCAGAATTTGTTATTCATGACAGAGTATGGGTTAGAAACTACCATGGCCCAAATAAATGGATTCCAGCTGTCATAATACAAGGCATGGGTAACAGAATGTTTAAAGTTCAACTACAAGCTGGTGGTACAGTTTCCCACCATGTAGAACAAATGAGACATAGATCTCAACCAGCTACACAAATATCCAATGATTCAGATGGTGAGGATATCTGGCATGGGGTGTGGTGCCCACCTAAGTCTTCTGAGGATGAAAATACAATGAACCCAACTGAAACAGATAAACCTCAGAATGATTCTGTCCAACAACAAAATATCACAGATGATCAACAACCGTTGGGTACTCCTCCACAGACAATTTCTCCTGAACCAAATACTCTATGGCCCTCTAGACACAGAAGGCCACCTTCTAGATGGCAATGTGAGGATTCTGTGAGAGATTATTCAGCAAGGAATGACCTAATCCGAAGGCGGATTTATCGCAGAAAACATAACTGTGACTAAAATCTAGGCTGCGACCTAGGTCTTGTGCACATAGACTATAGAGATAAACTGTTCTAAGTTCAAGTGTATGGTTTAGTGATAAACATGTATGTCTAATACTTGTTGTATGTTACAATATTATCCACTGCTGTTCTTTATTTTTATTTATTTTTTATATTTATTTTTTTTTGAGAAAAAAGGGGATGTTAAGATTACTGCAGCTTTTACTGTATCTTTGCACTAACCTTGTTTTATCATTATATGTTAGAAGTGCTGCAGCTTTAAGCTCAGCTCACCACACCCTCTGGGTGTGTCTGGGTCTCTGTGACATAATCAGAAGCCATGTTAGTTTTACTTATGAACCTGTGAATGAAGAAGCCATGTGGTTGTAGCTGAATAAAAGTTATCTAAAGTTCCTGCTGCAGAGTCTTCATGATATCTGCAAGAGACATCAGACACAAGGTAACAGCACACAACTGAAAGTTCTAACCCTGACTACACAGAGAACATAACACTTAGTATATGATCTAATGCTTTCAGTATATGATCTAATGGTGTCAGTATATGATCTAATGATGTCAGTATATGATCTAATGATGTCAGTATATGGTTTAATGCTGTCAGTATATGATCTAATGGTGACAGTATATGATCTAATGGTGTCAGTATATGATCTAATGATATCAGTATATGATCTAATGGTGACAGTATATGATCTAATGGTGTCAGTATATGACCTAATGATGTCAGAATAAGATCTAATGGTGTCAGTATAAGATCTAATGATGTCAGTATATGACCTAATGATGTCAGTATATGATCTAATGGTGTCAGTATAAGATCTAATGATGTCAGTGTATGATCTAATGATGTCAGTAATTGATCTAATGGTGTCAGTATATGATCTAATTGTGTCAGTATATGATCTAATGCTGTCAGTATATGATCTAATTGTGTCAGTATATGATCTAATGGTGACAGTATATGATCTAATGGTGACAGTGTATGATCTAATGGTGTCAGTATATGATCTAATGGTGACAGTATATAACTTAATGATGTCAGTATATGATCTAATGGTGTCAGTATAAGATCTAATGATGTCAGTATATGATCTAATGATGTCAGTATATGATCTAATGGTGTCAGTATAAGATCTAATGATGTCAGTATATGATCTAATGATGTCAGTATATGTTCTAACGGTGTCAGTATATGATCTAATGGTGTCAGTATGTGATCTAATGATGTCAGTATATGATCTAATGGTGTCAGTATAGGATCTAATGGTGACAGTATATGACTTAATGATGTCAGTATATGATCTAATGATGTCAGTATAAGATCTAATGCTATCAGTATATGATCTAATGGTGTCAGTATAAGATCTAATGAAGTAAGTATATGATCTAATGGTGTCAGTATATGATCTAATGCTGTCAGTATATAATCTAATGATGTCAGTATATGATCTAATGGTGTCAGTATATGATCTAATGATGTCAGTATATGATCTAATGTTGTCAGTATAAGATCTAATGTTGTCAGTATATGATCTAATGCTTTCAGTATATTATCTAATGGTGTCAGTATATGATCTGATGATGTCAGTATATGATCTAATGATGTCAGTATATGATCTAATGGTGCCAGTAGATGATCTAATGGTGTCAGTATATGATCTAATGCTGTCAGTATATGATTTAATGGTGTCAGTATATGACCTAATGCTGTCAATATATGATGTAATGGTGTCAGTATATGATATAATGATGTCAGTATATCATCTAATGGTGTCAGTATATGATCTAATGATGTCAGTATATGATCTAATGGTGTCAGTATATGATCTAATGGTGTCAGTATATGATCTTATGATGTCAGTATATGATCTAATGATGTAAGTATATGATCTAATGGTGTCAGTATATGATCTAATGCTGTCAGTATATGATCTAATTATGTTAGTATATGATCTAATGGTGTCAGTATATCATCTAATGGTGTCACTATAAGATCTAATGGTGTCAGTATATGATCTAATGCTGTCAGTATATGATCTAATGGTGTCAGTATAGGATCTAATTGTGTCAGTATATGATCTAATGATGTCAGTATATGATCTAATGGTGTCAGTATATGATCTAATGGTGTCAGTATATGATCTAATGGTGTCAGTATTATGATGTCAGTATATGATCTAATGATGTAAGTATATGATCTAATTATGTTAGTATATGATCTAATGGTGTCCGTATATCATCTAATGGTGTCACTATAAGATCTAATGGTGTCAGTATATGATCTAATGCTGTCAGTATATGATCTAATGGTGTCAGTATAGGATCTAATTGTGTCAGTATATGATCTAATGATGTCAGTATATGATCTAATGGTGTAAGTATATGATCTAATGGTGTCAGTATATGATCTAATGGTGTCAGTATATGATCTTATGATGTCAGTATATAATCTAATGATGTAAGTATATGATCTAATGGTGTCAGTATATGATCTAATGGTGTCAGTATATGATCTAATGCTGTCAGTATATGATCTAATGATGTTAGTATATGATCTAATGGTGTCAGTATATGATCTAATGCTGTCAGTATATGATTTAATTATGTTAGTATATGATCTAATGGTGTCAGTATATCATCTAATGGTGTCACTATAAGATCTAATGGTGTCAGTATATGATCTAATGCTGTCAGTATATGATCTAATGGTGTCAGTATAGGATCTAATTGTGTCAGTATATGATCTAATGATGTCAGTATATGATCTAATGGTGTAAGTATATGATCTAATGGTGTCAGTATATGATCTAATGGTGTCAGTATATGATCTTATGATGTCAGTATATAATCTAATGATGTAAGTATATGATCTAATGGTGTCAGTATATGATCTAATGGTGTCAGTATATGATCTAATGCTGTCAGTATATGATCTAATGATGTTAGTATATGATCTAATGGTGTCAGTATAAGATCTAATGAAGTAAGTATATGATCTAATGGTGTCAGTATATGATCTAATGAAGTAAGTATATGATCTAATGGTGTCAGTATATGATCTAATGCTGTCAGTATATAATCTAATGATGTCAGTATATGATCTAATGGTGTCAGTATATGATCTAATGATGTCAGTATATAATCTAATGATGTCAGTATATGATCTAATGCTTTCAGTATATTATCTAATGGTGTCAGTATATGATCTGATGATGTCAGTATATGATCTAATGATGTCAGTATATGATCTAATGTTGTCAGTGTATGATCTAATGCTTTCAGTATATTATCTAATGGTGTCAGTATATGATCTGATGATGTCAGTATATGATCTAATGATGTCAGTATATGATCTAATGGTGCCAGTAGATGATCTAATGGTGTCAGTATATGATCTAATGCTGTCAGTATATGATCTAATGGTGTCAGTATATGACCTAATGGTGTCAATATATGATGTAATGGTGTCAGTATATGATATGATGATGTCAGTATATGATCTAATGGTGTCAGTATATGATCTAATGGTGTCAGTATATGATCTGATGATGTCAGTATATGATCTAATGATGTCAGTATATGATCTAATGGTGCCAGTAGATGATCTAATGGTGTCAGTATATGATCTAATGCTGTCAGTATATGATCTAATGGTGTCAGTATATGACCTAATGGTGTCAATATATGATGTAATGGTGTCAGTATATGATATAATGATGTCAGTATATGATCTAATGGTGTCAGTATATGATCTAATGGTGTCAGTATATGATCTAATGATGTCAGTATATGATCTAATGGTGTCAGTATATGATCTAATGGTGTCAGTATATGATCTAATGCTGTCAGTATATGATCTTATGATGTCAGTATATGATCTAATGATGTAAGTATATGATCTAATGGTGTCAGTATATGATCTAATGCTGTCAGTATATGATCTAATTATGTTAGTATATGATCTAATGGTGTCAGTATATCATCTAATGGTGTCACTATAAGATATAATGGTGTCAGTATATGATCTAATGCTGTCAGTATATGATCTAATGATGTAAGTATATGATCTAATGGTGTCAGTATATGATCTAATGCTGTCAGTATATGATCTAATTATGTTAGTATATGATCTAATGGTGTCAGTATATCATCTAATGGTGTCAGTATAGGATCTAATTGTGTCAGTATATGATCTAATGATGTCAGTATATGATATAATGGTGTAAGTATATGATCTAATGGTGTCAGTATATGATCTAATGGTGTCAGTATATGATCTTATGATGTCAGTATATAATCTAATGATGTAAGTATATGATCTAATGGTGTCAGTATATGATCTAATGGTGTCAGTATATGATCTAATGCTGTCAGTATATGATCTAATGATGTTAGTATATGATCTAATGCTGTCAGTATATGATCTAATGATGTTAGTATATGATCTAATGGTGTCAGTATAAGATCTAATAAAGTAAGTATATGATCTAATGGTGTCAGTATATGATCTAATGATGTCAGTATATAATCTAATGATGTCAGTATATGATCTAATGGTGTCAGTATATGATCTAATGATGTCAGTATATGATCTAATGTTGTCAGTATAAGATCTAATGTTGTCAGTGTATGATCTAATGCTTTCAGTATATTATCTAATGTGTCAGTATATGATCTGATGATGTCAGTATATGATCTAATGATGTCAGTATATGATCTAATGGTGCCAGTAGATGATCTAATGGTGTCAGTATATGATCTAATGCTGTCAGTATATGACCTAATGGTGTCAATATATGATGTAATGGTGTCAGTATATGATATAATGATGTCAGTATATGATCTAATGGTGTCAGTATATGATCTAATGGTGTCAGTATATGATCTAATGATGTCAGTATATGATCTAATGGTGTCAGTATATGATCTAATGGTGTCAGTATATGATCTAATGCTGTCAGTATATGATCTTATGATGTCAGTATATGATCTAATGATGTAAGTATATGATCTAATGGTGTCAGTATATGATCTAATGCTGTCAGTATATGATCTAATTATGTTAGTATATGATCTAATGGTGTCAGTATATCATCTAATGGTGTCACTATAAGATCTAATGGTGTCAGTATAT
This sequence comes from Bombina bombina, assembly GCF_027579735.1. NCBI lineage: Eukaryota > Metazoa > Chordata > Amphibia > Anura > Bombinatoridae > Bombina > Bombina bombina. The sequence continues at coordinate 1,158,512,085 of NC_069503.1, read as the reverse complement.
GATCTAATGCTGTCACTATAAGATCTAATGGTGTCAGTATATGATCTAATGCTGTCAGTATATGATCTAATGGTGTCAGTATATGATCTAATGGTTTCAGTATATGATCTAATGGTGTCAGTATATGATCTAATGGTGTCAGTATATGATCTAATGGTGTCAGTATTATGATGTCAGTATATGATCTAATGATGTAAGTATATGATATAATGGTGTAAGTATATGATCTAATGGTGTCAGTATATGATCTAATGGTGTCAGTATATGATCTAATGCTGTCAGTATATGATCTTATGATGTCAGTATATGATCTAATGATGTAAGTATATGATCTAATGCTGTCAGTATATGATCTACTGGTGTCAGTATATGATCTAATGCTGTCAGTATATGATCTAATGATGTTAGTATATGATCTAATGGTGTCAGTATATAATCTAATGGTGTCACTATAAGATCTAATGGTGTCAGTATATGATCTAATGCTGTCAGTATATGATCTAATGGTGTCAGTATATGATCTAATGCTGTCAGTATATGATCTAATGATGTCAGTATATGATTTAATGGTGTCAGTATATGATCTAATGGTGTCAGTATATGATCTAATGGTGTCAGTATTATGATGTCAGTATATGATCTAATGATGTAAGTATATGATCTAATGGTGTAAGTATATGATCTAATGGTGTCAGTTTATGATCTAATGATGTCAGTATATGATCTAATGCTGTCAGTATATGATCTAATGATGTCAGTATATGATCTAATGATGTAAGTATATGATCTAATGCTCTTAGCATATGATCTAATGCTGTCAGTATATGATCTAATGGTGTCAGTGTATTATCTCATGGTGTCAGTATATTATCTAATGCTGTCAGTATATGATCTAATGGTGACAGTATATGATCTTATTGTTAATGTGTTATAACCCAGCCGTATACTGACATATTATTTGGAGGCATTGCATGAGATATTATTAATGTTTATCATATTGATATGATATATTTGTAGTAAATAGAAATTATTATTTTTTTCATATTTCGAAATTAATATTTTTGAAAGTATAATTTTTTTGAAAATTTGAAATATTGATTTTCATATTTCAAGATTGATATTAATATTTTGAAAATATATATTGTTTTTAAAAAAAAAATGAAATATTGATTTTCATATTTCAAGATTAATATTAATATCTTTAAATATTATTAAAAAATAATTTTTGAAAAATTGGTAAAAATATTATTTTCATATTTCAAAATTCATAAAAATATTAATTTTTCATATTTCAAAATTAATATTAATATTTTTTGAAAATATATATTTTTTTTCTTTCTCTCTTATTGGTAAAAATTGTATTAGCGTTTTAATTTAACTAAATACTAAACCAATATAATAATGTTTGTAGCCAGAAGTGAATCTGTACATAGCATTGAAAATTGTTCCCTGACAATACCCCTTACTCGAGGTGAGGTCCTTAAGAGGGACATTATAGGCCACATTAAAGAGAGGTTTAATATTGCGGGTGAATTTAATGATTACATGAATACGCTTGAATAAAAATATTGCCATTGATGATGAAAGGTGGAATGAAAAAAGTGAATTATTCCAAGAATTATTAAAGATTAATCAATGCAAGGTTCTCAAAAAGCAAGACGAACTAATACTAAAATCTTGGTCTCTTGTGATATGCATTATTGACAAAATGTTGCTATATCTCATAGAGAAAGAATTGCAAATACAGAGGCTAGAAAATAGTATTCGTTTCTCACGCAGATGCAAAGAGAATTTAAAAATAGCCGAAGATAAAATTGATGAGTTTGCCCAAGACATAGCCACCTTAGATAAGCATAACTTAGATTTACTAGCAAAGATACAAGAGTTAAATATACAGCTCGCGCAAAGCCAGAGAGAATTAAGTGATTTAAAAAGGTCATATCGCCATAAGGAAAACCCCTCTATTAACAGTGAGAATTATGCAGGTAATTCTAACTCCCTTAGAGAATGCATCAGGGACGAAATGCAGAAATTTATGGAAGAATGTAGACAAAGGACCCCTGTTGGGTCAGAAATAGATTTCCCAAATAGACAATCACACCATGATGTAAATTTAGGGAGCTGCTGTAACTCAGCTGATGAAGGGGAGGGGAACTCTAATAGAGAGTCAGAGGGCAGAGCTAACTACCTAAATAGCCCACGTAGTACTAATGTACGTGGGGGTCTCCCCATAGGGAAAGTAGGGAACACTCCAACCCCAAAAATAAGGCTCCTATGAAATCCCAAAATAAATCTAATAAGGTATATGACTCCCATAAAATAATTACTTTCCTAAAGGATGCAGTACCTAGATTCTCCAACCAGGGAACAAACTCTGTAATTGATCACTTAGAGGCCTTTGAAAATGCTTTATCTATAATGAATGTTACAAGTGTGCAGTCAAAATTTTAATTTCTGCCCTGGGTATTTGAAGGTAAATATCACAGATTCTTTGCTTCACTAAAAGATATGAATATTCATTCCTGGAATGAAACAAAACGAAAATAGCTGTATATGGTTTAAAATGTAGTGCAAATCAAAGTCCCATAGAATTCCTTTCCGTACTGAAGAATGCATACAGTATGGCTGAAGATTATCCCATATTTGAATGCTCAGAATTTGTGAATTTATTTTTTGAAGCGCTGCCCGCACCCATCAAAATTAATTTAGCTAGAGATTTTGATGAGAACTGCTCATTGGAGTGGCTGATCAAAGAGAGTACAACGTTATACTCTATTCAGCAGTCCAGTGAACAGGGGGTTAAAAAGGAATCAAAACCCAAAATTGTGGCAGAAACTAGGGTGTCACCTAGCCCCCTCAATTTGGAGTCTAAAAAGAAAACCTATGCGGAGGTGGCCAGAGGAAACAGGCCATCTCCACAGAGGTTTAACTCTAATCCTCCTCCAACACGGGCTGTGGCGCAGAGAGACTATACCCAAAATGGAGGACATACTCAGGTAAATAATTACTCCCAAAGAAAATACCCCCAAAATAATTGGTATCCCCGCAAGGGTAGATACAATAAATGGAGAAGATATTCTCAGGGTAACCAGACACCCCAAGTGAATAAGGCTCCCCAAAATACTAATGCTGAACAAATTGAACCCCAGGGGCAACCATGCCAGGATAGAAACAGCAGCCCTGATTCTGAGGGGACCCAATGGTCCAGGAATCATTATTATAAGGCATCAAGAGATAGGCCCAGGAGTAGAGGTAACTTGTATGATCAAGTAGATCAGCTTTATGCCCAGTTAAATCAGTTGAGTGAACAATTCACTAATATGAGTCAACCTTCTACGGCTCAGCCACCGAACAATCCTTTTATAGGGGTACAGCCAGTGGCCAGCAGTGGGCCATAGGCACAGTCATAAATACTGCAGTATCACCTGAAAGGATGGGGAGAGATATACAAAATAAAAAAAATGTCAAAAATGGTACTAATCATGTTCTCTCCCCACAGACCGGAAACAGACGATTTAGCTGTGATGACAAGCAACCTCAGCCGGGAAAAATTAACAGATCTCTTCCTTTGCAGTGTCCTCATAACCTTATTTCCACAGATGCAGTACACAAGAACTCAGTCAACCCTATTATAGAGGGGACCGGTAAGAATGAAGTTTCTTCTGCATTAGGTAGTGCGGCGGATTCAGGTAACACGTGGCGAAGCCCACAAGTGTGCAATCATGCCAATTTTATGTGTGAAATGGTAGAAACTGCAGGAAGATATTATGTATTAGCTGAGCTGCAAGATTCAGTCTCCAACCCTATCATGGGATCGATACTGGTTCTCAGGCAACTATTTTATCCCACAGGTACTACACACAGCTAAATGAGCTAACACCCCACAAACCTAAAATGAAAGAATTTGATGGTTATAAAATAGGAGTTGGAGGTGACTCTCTAAAAGTCTACGGTACGGCCTGGTTAAAATTTAAACTGGGGAACAGGGTCATAAGACACCCTGTCATTATAGTGGATCTGCCAACTGATCGTTTAATTATTGGTAGTGATCTCCTGAAGCGATTAAGCACCATAATTGATTGCATAAATAATGTAATTTGGTCACAAGTCAAAAGGCCTATCAATTATGAGAAATCCGGTATATCTCGCACCCGACATAATTCTCACGTGGTGGAAGAGAAACCAGATGCTGTGGAGATTAATTTCAGGAATAACTCTGTACCTGAAATCACTATTTTACAAATAGATGATCAGACTCCTTTAAGTGGCTCTGATGGTAATACTTTTAAAATTTCGCCTGTAAAGATAGCGAATATTTCCTTAGACGGCGATGTATTAACCATATCTCTCCACAAGGGGGATCACTAGCAATTCACAAGAACTAGTGGTGCAATGATAAATGCCGACAGCGTATGCTGCCAGCATTTATCGATGTGCGGCGGACATGATACACTACTTCGTATCATGTCCGCTCGCACTATGATAAATATGCCCCTTTGTGTCTTTTTCTAGGTAAGGTTCTGATAGATCTTTGCATTACTAGGATATTGTTAGGGTACTTTGAAGATTTCATTGCTGCCATTAGGATTTTAGACAAACTTTTAGTTTGTTCTGTCTGATCCTAGGAAGGGTCGGAAGACTTCTGCTGTTTCTTTAGCCATTTTGTTAAAACCTTTGTTTTTCAAATTTGTTTTTTGGAGGCAGCAGATTTCGGCTCATTCCTCTAGGTCACTTGCAACTTCCTGGACCTTTAAGAATAAGGCTTCTGTTGATCTAAATTGCTAGGCAGCTGTTTGGTTTTCTTTGTTTTATTTTTTCTAAATTCTCTATTTTGAGGTTTTTGCTTCTTCTGAAGCAGCCTTAGGTAGAAAGTTCTGTCAGGCAGTTGTCTCAGTATACTTTTTTTGCCTGTTGGCCTTTTTAGGTTTATATATATTATAATTATGGACTAAAATAACAACACTTTATTAACAGATATGCAAATAGGATAAATAAAAAGAGACTCTAATAAGTTGTATCGGAGATGGGTATCTTCACTTCCCCCTCTAATAGGGATACTCAACGCAAATATTTAAAAACATCCAGTCCATGTGGGCAGGGGGGAGGGGTGGTCACAGACTCTAAGGGGATAAATAAGAAAAGGCATCTCACTGAACCAGCACGCTTATATCTCAATCACATCAGGATTCCAGACATTCTATGCGCTCAAAGGCGACCTCCTACCTGCGTACTAATGTGATTCAACAAAGTCAGCCAATTTCTAACTATTTCCCTATATATATAATGTCAAACACACATAGTAAACACAACTGTCCCAAACCCCACTTTTATGTTACACTAGAAACCTTGTAATTATTCGTAGTATCTCCTCTTACAGAGGTTTTAAATGTGAATAAAAGTCTCACTACTTGAGCAATATAAGTCATACATATCACGGTAATGTGCGAGCATACTAAGTCACAAAACGCTCATAAATAAACCTCCAACAAAGAGCTATTTCATATCAAAGGATATTTATCCTGCTAAATTATGACTATGCTGAGTGGAGACAATATAGATACAGTGTAACTGTAGGGCGCAATGATTTTACTATGTATCAAATGGCGGTATGTAAAACCGCGATAAATTATTCAGTAAACCAAACCACAACAGTTCCCACCTGGCCACGCCCACTGATACAAAATAGCTCTTTGGTGGAGGTTTATTTATGAGCGTTTTGCACATTACCGTGATATATATAGGGAAATAGTTAGAAATCGGCTGACTTTGTTGAATCACAGCAGTACGCAGGCAGGAGGTCGCCTTTGAGCGCATAGAATGTCTGGAATCCTGATGTGATTGAGATATAAGCGTGCTGGTTCAGTGAGATGCCTTTTCTTATTTATCCCCTTAGAGTCTGTGACCACCCCTCCCCCCTGCCCACATGGCCTGGATGTTTTTAAATATTTGTGTTGAGTATCCCTATTAGAGGTGGAAGTGAAGATACCCATCTCCGATACAACTTATTAGAGCCTCTTTTTTGTCCTGTCTATTTGCATATCTGTTAATAAAGTGTTGTTATTTTAGTCCATAATTATAATAAATATAAACCTAAAAAGGCCAACAGGCAAAAAAATTATACTGAGACAACTTCCTGACGGAATTTTCTACCAAAGGCTGTTTCAGAAGAAGCAAAAACCTCAACATATATATAGATACATATAGATGTATGTATGCATTTATTTCATTAAAATGAAGAATATATTTATTTGAGGGTGAGGATTTAATTTCTCAGTAAAGAAGATGTTTTTTAAATCCCTCCCTTTCAGACTCCTTAGCTTGGGTATTAGTTCACATAAGTAATGGAGTGTGGTTCTCACCACTTGTATGAAAGAAAACAAAATTCATACTTACCTGATAAATGAATTTCTTTCATGGTGGTGAGAGTCCACAAGACCCCCACCTCGTTTTTTTCTCTGGCACATCTTTTTTTCCCTGCTACTTTTTTTTTGTCTCATTCCTTTTTCTTACCTCACTTGCTTAGCTATAAGTTAGACTGAGGTATGTGTGAGTGGTTTTATAGAGCTCTTGGGGTTTGGGACTCTTGCATCCTCCTAGTGGTAGAGAAGGGAATTCCCATGAGTAATGGATTGTGGACTCTCACCACCATGATCAGGTAAGTATAAATGATGTTTTTGGAAGTGAATGCTTCTTAGGTGGCTGTTGGAGCAGTGTTGCCTCAGAGGAAAGGAGAGAAAGAGGGGCATCATCTAGTGGCCTTTTTATCTAGGAAACTGTCTCATGCTGAACAAAACTGATGTAGGGGACAGGGAGCTGTTGGTAATTATAGATGCTTTAGTGCAGGGTTCTTCAAACCATGGGTCGGGACCCATTCCTGGGTCGCAACACCACATTTACTGGGTCACGACATATGTGTGTGTGTTGTAGGAGAGTTTGTCTGTGTGTGTTATGAGTGTGGGTGGTGTATGAGAGGATGTGTGGTGTGTGTGTGTTGTATGAGAGGATGTGTGGTGTGTGTGTTGTATGAGAGGATGTGTGGTGTGTGTGTTGTATGAGAGGATGTGTGGTGCGTGTGTTGCATGAGAAGATGTGTGGTGCGTGTGTTGTATGAGAGGATGTGTGGTGCGTGTGTTGTATGAGAGGATGTGTGGTGCGTGTGTTGTATGAGAGGATGTGTGGTGCGTGTGTTGTATGAGAGGATGTGTGGTGCGTGTGTTGTATGAGAGGATGTGTGGTGTGTGTGTTGTATGAGAGGATGTGTGGTTCGTGTGTTGTATGAGAGGATGTGTGGTGTGTGTGTTGTATGAGAGGATGTGTGGTGCGTGTGTTGTATGAGAGGATGTGTGGTGCGTGTGTTGTATGAGAGGATGTGTGGTGCGTGTGTTGTATGAGAGGATGTGTGGTGTGTGTGTGTTGTATGAGAGGATGTGTGGTGCGTGTGTTGTATGAGAGGATGTGTGGTGCGTGTGTTGTATGAGAGGATGTGTGGTGTGTGTGTTGTATGAGAGGATGTGTGGTTCGTGTGTTGTATGAGAGGATGTGTGGTGTGTGTGTTGTATGAGAGGATGTGTGGTGTGTGTGTTGTATGAGAGGATGTGTGTTGTGTGTGTTGTATGAGAGGATGTGTAGTGTGTGTGTTGTATGAGAGGATGTGTAGTGTGTGTGTTGTATGAGAGGATGTGTAGTGTGTGTGTTGTATGAGAGGATGTGTGGTGTGTGTGTTGTATGAGAGGATGTGTGGTGTGTGTGTTGTATGAGAGGATGTGTGTTGTGTGTGTTGTATGAGAGGATGTGTAGTGTGTGTGTTGTATGAGAGGATGTGTGGTGTGTGTGTTGTATGAGAGGATGTGTGGTGCGTGTGTTGTATGAGAGGATGTGTGGTGTGTGTATTGTATGAGAGGATGTGTGGTGTGTGTGTTGTATGAGAGGATGTGTGGTGTGTGTTATATGAGAGTGTGTGGGTTGTCTGTGTTATATATGAGTGTGGGTGGTGTATGAGAGGATGTGTGGTGCGTGTGTTGTATGAGAGGATGTGTGGTGTGTGTATTGTATGAGAGGATGTGTGGTGTGTGTGTTGTATGAGAGGATGTGTGGTGTGTGTTATATGAGAGTGTGTGGGTTGTCTGTGTGTTATATATGAGTGTGGGTGGTGTATGAGAGGATGTGTGGTGCGTGTGTTGTATGAGAGGATGTGTGGTGTGTGTTGTATGAGAGGATGTGTGGTGTGTGTTGTATGAGAGGATGTGTGGTGCGTGTGTTGTATGAGAGGATGTGTGGTGCGTGTTATATGAGAGTGTGTGGGTTGTCTGTGTGTTATATATGAGTGTGGGTGGTGTATGAGAATATGTGTGGCATGTGTGTTATATGAGAGTGTGTGTGTTATATAAGTGTGTGTGGTGTGTGTATGTTATATCAGAGTGTGTGTGTTATATAAGTGTGTGTGGTGTGTGTATGTTATATCAGAGTGTGTAATGTGTGTTATATAAGTGTGTGTGTGTTGTATGAGTGTGTGTGTTGTATGAGTGTGTGTGTTGTGTATGTGTTGTATGAGAGTATATGTTGTGTGTGTGTTGTATGAGAGTATGTAGAGTATGTGTGTTGTATGAGAGTGTGTGGTATAAAAATGTGCTAGTGTGTGTTGTATGAGAGTATGTAGAGTGTGTGTGTTGTATGAGAGTGTGTGTGTTGTATGAAAATGTGCTAGTGTGTGTGTGTGTTGTATGAGAATGTGCAACTGTGTGCTGTATGAGAATATGTGTGTTATTACATTTTACAACACTGAAGTTTGACTACAATCAGGTATAAAGTACACATTTTAGCCACTTTAGCAGCTATCTTGTATATTACTTTAGAAACGTTGAGACCAAGCTTAAAAATAGGGTTGCAAATGTATATGGTATCATGGCATTGGGTCTTGGGAAAGAAGTTTGAAGAACCCTGCTCTAGAAGAACGAAGACATTTGCTGGAGGGGGCATTACATCCATACATTGAGGGGGCATTACATCCATACATTGAGGGGGCATTACATCCATACATTGAGGGGGCATTACATCCATACATTGAGGGGGCATTACATCCATACATTGAGGGGGCATTACATCCAGCAACTGTTTACACTGACCATACAAATCTTGAATATTTGAGATATGCAAAACGCTTAAAACCCAGGCAAGCTCATTAGTCTTTGTTTTTTTGCATTGTTTAGTTTGTCCTGTAAGTAATGGCAAGGCAGATGCTTTGTCTGTGATATTAAGGATGGTTCATTGCAGTAACTGATTGTGTTTTGTATAAATTGTGTAGTGCTGACCCTGTTTCTCTGCTTCCTGAATATTCTACCTCTACTCTGTATAATGATAAGGTGTTTGATCCCCCAAAGCTTTGTTCTCAAATTGGAATCATTTTAATGAGAATTTGACAGCTGGTCATGGGGGTATTAGTAAGATAAAGGAATTCTTTTGGTGGCCTAAGTGGCAGGAGGATGTGGAGGATTTTGTTCTGTCCTGTGAGATATGCGCAAGATCATAACATTGTATTTGTAAAGCTGAAGGGTTATTACAGCCATTTTTATTAGAACAGCTCATCTCTAGATTGGGATGACAAAGGGAAGAATGCCTCTAAACACAAGAACTCAGTTTTAAGAAAATTATCAGAGAGTGATTGTTAAAATGTAACTTTTATTAATTCACCAATAGATAGAAAGACAGCTTCAAACAAATGAATGTCCTGGTAGCTGCCCCCACACAAGGGCAAGTTAAAAACACTTCTGCAATGGTAAATAATAGCTTATCTTACATGAATTCTAGTGGTCACAAAGTGGTTAAATACTATTTATACGTTAGAGTAATTCCTTTGTATACCCAGAGAAGAGTACTTATATCATTCGTTGTAAACATGTTGCCTTGTTTGTATCGTTTTTAACCCCTTATTGAGGGTCAGCAGTTATGCGTTATATCGTCTATTGGCAACCAATGTAATAAAAAAATTACTTTGTTGTCATATATATTTAAGATATATTGAAAATCCCCTGGTATATGAAAATTCACTCTGGAAAACAATACTGGCCCCATATGTGTTAACTCTCCAAGTATGAATTTACTGAAATACCCCTTGGTTACGCTGAGTTTGATAATTACTGAGAACACTAGAACACTTTATTTTATGGTGGGTCAAATTCCCCAACTCAATGAATTAATAAATTACAAACCGCTAGTCCTATCATCATCATGCTTCACAGTTAGCTGCTGATTGTATTGAAGGGAATTTGTGATCGTCTGGATTAGACTAATTATTTACTAGTGATAAATATGACCTTAACCTGAATAAGTATCAAGGAGCGATATAGAATTACCTCTGTAAATCTGGTAGCACTATTCACATACCAGCAGATTTTACCAGTTGTACATCGCTATTTGTTTAACAGCAGGAGTTATATATGTGTTGAAATGCACATGCAATTTATTCTATTTAGGGATGACGACTAGACAAGTAAGGACACATATCCTCGAACATTGTAGAAACATTCGCAATGCCCAAAAAGAATCTGAGAAGGGCAAAACAATCACAAGTGTTGCGAAACATTTCCTGCACAGACACAACTGTAACGACTCTGAACTCAAATTTACAGTGATACAACAGGCCAATTTAAGAATCAGAGGTGGGGATATAGAAAAAAACTCTATTACGCATGGAGTGTAGATGGATACACCTACTAAATAGCGTTAAACCATTTGGTATGAATGATTACAACAATTTCTCAGTATATATATAACTAACTTTTTTGTCCCACTGTAAAATAAAGTACATTTGTGACCCTTGTATGGAATAAATGGGTTTAACACATAAGCAATAACCAAACAATTGCAGAGTGTCACATTTGAATCACCTGTTTATATGTAATCTATATAACACACAATGGTACACTGGCACTAACTTGCACAACCTGAATTCAGTAACTCAGGTTTTTTTATTTCACAGAATTATTAAAAAACTATATTTTTAGCACAGACATTCCAGTATTATATGTTTTGTCATTTTGGGATAATTTATCTGTTTTATTTTTTCCACACCATATATGGTCACACGTAAAATATTAACACATTTTAGAGAAAAAAAAATATTCTGCACCTTTCTCATTTCTTCTCAATATTATCCATCTCTGATTCCTTGAAAGTATAATTCACCATAGTGCACATTTGCCCACTCTGATGTTCCAGTAATAATATCTCTTTAGGGCATTGTCAGGGTGCCAGGAATCAGACTGAGACGAGAAGTGCAAAAATAATCACACCTTTATTAATAACAAAAAATAATAAAAAGTCCACAAGTCAAATAACAAGCCAGGAGTAAAAAAACAGAGCTGGTAGTCAGACGAGCCGAGTCAGGAGCCAAAGCGAATAGTCAGACGAGCCGGAATCAGGAACAAGGAAAACAGCAGTGTCAGGAACAAGCCAGGATCAGGAACCAGGAAGAACGTCAGGCAGCCAGGTAATACACAGGAACTCTCACAAACAGGTCTGAGACAACGCAAAGGCAAAGCATACTGAACAGAGGCCCTTTAAATAATAAGTGATGACATCACAATTCTGAGACTGCATCCTGTCTCACATGGATGATGCACACCAGTCTGGCCATAAAAGGAAGTGCAGGAAATGAGCAGCATCCCCCACAATGCACCATAGTCAGCAAGAGAGGTGAGTAAAATGTCTGCCAGCAGTACATGGCAAACAAACAGGGAAAAAACCCTGACAGTACCCTCCCCTCAACGACCCCTCCCCCGCGGGAGGACGTATCCCCTCCAGTGAACCAAATACTGTACACGGCCCCTGGACATACAGGAGTCAATAATGCTGCTGACCTCATGCAGAGAAGAAGGAAAGCTGGATCCCTATTTGAGCACAAAAGAATGCAAAAATCTGGAGACAAACTGGCTACCCCGGTCCGACACTATCTCCTTGGGTAACCCATGTAAACGAAAGACCTCCCAGGCAAAAATTAAAGCAAGCTCATGAGCAGTAGGCAGCTTCATCAAGGGAATGCAATGTGACATTTTAGAAAAACGGTCAACCACCATAAGGATAACAGTATTGCCATTGGAAACAGGGAGCTCAACTATGAAGTCCATGGAAAGATGTGTCCAAGGATGCTCACCATTAGCAATAGGTTGAAGAAGACCCACAGGAAGACGTCGAGGAGTCTTATTCTGTGCACAAACTGAGCAGGAGGTAACATATGCAGCAATATCAGAACGAAGATCTGGCCACCAGAATTGTCGAGTGAAAGACCAAATAATTTGGCTCTTGCCTGGGTGACCTGCAGCTTTAGGATAGTGGTAAGTGTGCAAAAGTTTAGCTCGAAGATTCTCAGGAACAAAACACTTACGACTAGGTTTCTCAGGAGGTGCATTGGTTTGTGCAGCCAGGATCTCCTCCCCCAAGGGAGAAGTCAAATTAGTACGTATGGTAGTCAAAATATGGTCAGGAGGTATAACAGGAGTAGGTACAGACTCCTCCTTGGACAGAGGCAAAAATTGTCGAGAGAGGGCATCAGCCCTAACATTCTTACTACCAGGCAGGTAGGAGACCACATAATTAAACCTAGACAAAAATAGCGCCCACCTGGCCTGTCGGAACGACAAACATTTTGCTTCAGATAGATAAGTTAAATTCTTGTGGTCAGTAAGAATGAGCACTGGCACGCTAGTACCCTCGAGAAGATGCCTCCATTCCTTGGGTGCCAAAATTATGGCCAGTAATTCTCTGTCGCACTCGGCTGGAGACAATTTCTTTGAGAAGAAACCACACGGATGCAAGGAACCGTCAGGCGTAGGACGTTGAGACAAAAGGGCACCTACTCCAGTCTCAGATGCATCAACCTCAAGAACGAAATGCAGGACAGGGTTAGGATGAGCCAGAACTGGAGTGACAGCAAAGGCAATCTTAAGACTATCAAAGGCCTTAATGGCAGTAGGTGACCAATGGAGTGGATCATTCTCTTTACGGGTCATGTCTGTGATAGGTTTGACCAAGGAAGAAAAGTTTTTAATAAACTTCCTATAGTAATTGGCGAACCCCAAAAAACATTGAATAGACCGAAGACCAACTGGGTGAGGCCACTGCAGAACTGCAGATAACTTGTCAGGATCCATGGAGAACCCTCCAACGGTGATAACATAACCTAGGAAGGTTACTTGAGTCTGATGGAACTCACATTTCTCGAGATTACAAAACAGGCTATTCTCACGTAGTCTCTGAAGAACCCGTGTAACATCAGAACGATGAGCCTCAAGTGTGGGTGAGTTTATGAGGATGTTGTCTAAGTACACCACAACACACATAATTAATAAATTCCTGAAAAACAGCAGGAGCATTACATAGGCCAAAGGGCATTACAAGATACTCATAATGTCCGCTCCTGCTGTTAAATGCTGTTTTCCATTCGTGGCCTTCCTTAATCCTAACGAGATTGTACGCTCCTCTCAAATCAAGTTAGTAAAGACTGTAGCTTCCTTGAGGTGGTCAAAGAGTTCCGTAATGAGCGGAATAGGGTAATCATTCTTAATGGTAAGACGATTAAGACCCCTATAATCGATGCTTGGTCTTAACTCGCCACCCTATTTCTTCACAAAGAAGAAGCCATCCCCTGCAGGAGAGCAGGATTTGCGGATGATTCCCCATGACATAGCATCGGCAACATTCTCCTCCATAGCACAATTCTCTGCAACAGACAAAGGATACACCAGGCCCCGAGGAGGAATGGCTCCGGGTTGCAGGTCTATGGCACAATCGTAAGACCGGTGAGGAGGCAACGTACCGGCACGCACATTGTCAAAAACGTCTAGGAACTCTCGGTACTACTCTGGCGATTGAGATACCGAAGAAGTGCACAAGACTTTAACTGGTTTCCGAAGACAAGTGGAAATACATTGCGGGGACCACGACAAAATTTTGGACCTGCGCCAGTCGAGACTGGGATTGTGCTTTTGGAGCCAGGGATTACCCAAAACAACCGGAAAATGCAGAGAGTTTATCACCTGGAACTGGAGGGTTTCAAAATGGAGAGCCCCAAAAGCTATGGACAACGGAGCAGTTTCGTGAGTAACAAGTGCGGGCTGAAGGGGCCTGCCATCAATGGCCTCAATAGCAAGTGGAACGGACCGAGGCAAAACAGGAATGGAGTGCTTTGATACAAAAGCACTGTCAATGAAATAGCCCGCAGCACCGGAGTCAACAAGAGCCTGAGTGACTATGGAGGAGTCCACCCAGGAAAGGACAACCGTGACCAAAGGTTTCTCCTTAAAGGGACAGTCTACAATAGAATTGTTATTGTTTTAAAAGATAGATAATCCCTTTATTACCCATTCCCCAGTTTTGCATAACCAGCACAGTTATATTAATATACTTTTTACCTCTGCGATTACCTTGTATCTAAGAACCTTCTTCCAGCCCCCTGATCACATGACTGTGACTGTTTATTATCTATTGTCTTGCATTTAGCATTGTGTTAGGCTAAATCTTAAATAACTCCCTGTGCCTGAACACAGTGTTATCTATATGGCCCACGTGTACTTTCTGTCTCTTTGTGTTGAAAAGGAATTTAAAAAGCCTGTGATAAGAGGTAGCCCTCAAGGGTTTAGAAATTAGCATATGAGTCTGTCTAGGTTTAGTTTCAACTAAGAATACCAAGAGAAAAAAGCAAATTTGATGATTAAAGTAAATTGGAAAGTTTCACATGCCTGACTGATAGAGGGGCCCTAAAATTAAGAACACAACTATTAGACACTGCAGGAGGGGTCTTCTCCCAGTGGCTTAAACACGCACAACTGACACACTTACTGAGCTCCTCACCCCACAAGCAAGACCTCCTAAGAGAAATTACACGTTTCGAACGTTTCTGCCATGAAGGAACGGTCCCTAAGGGGTCTCTATCGATGGTTAAAAAACTGATGGACATGTCCCTTATTCTACCACCCTCATCATATGACTCACATTGGCAGACTGAGTTAGACCTCCCTATTTCCAAAGAACAGTGGGAAAACATATTCTACCACTCCTCCAAGTCCTCATCATCTTCCAGGATACTGGAGATGAATCACAAAATACTATATCGGTGGTATCTTACCCCAGATAGTCTTAAGCATATATATCCTAGCACCAATGCGACCTGCTAGAGGGGTTGCGGGTCTCCTTGCACGATGGCCCATATTTGGTGGCATTGCCCGAAGCTGCTTCCTTTTTGGGAAGGTATTACTAGTCACATGAAAATAGTCCTAGGGGATCAATTTAACTTGTCACCTCTCACAGCTCTTTTTAGCTACAATCCGGGCAAAATGTGTAAAATCAGATGGAAACTTATACAAAACTGCCTTAATAGTGCCAGATTACTTATTGCTCGAAAGTGGAAGTCCACAGTTGTACCTACTGTTCAGGATTGGTTACATAACACATCTGAACTCCTCTCTGTGAAGGAATACTCTTATTTTAAGAATGGCTGTTTGCCTCTATTTCATAATATCCAGTTTTACTGGCAATCACTATTATACGCTCCTATAAGACCACCTTAGACAGATAAACAACATGAACATTAGCTAATCTAATCTGCCCCCCCCCCCCCGGGCTCCCCCCCCTTGCCTTCACAATAATTGGAATGATCATTAATCAAGTTCTGAGTTTGAATTTTGCAAAACTTATGATGGTTTTTCATAATAGTGTAGTTTGATTACCCACATGATCAGCAAGTACATTTTGGATACAGCTGGACATTTAAGTGAATGGCCTAGGTAATGGGCAAAAGACTTATTCATTCCCTGGAAAAAGATGTATTTGTGTCTGCCCTTTATCTCTTCTTTTCTCTTCCTATTTATAACATTTGACTATGTGTGGTATGATATTCTGTACTGTGCTTATTCTATTCAATAAAACTTTATTTTAAAAAAAAAAAAGTAAATTGGAAAGTTGATTAAAATGACAAGTCCTATCTGAATAGGACACCAGACAGGACCTTAGGTGTGAGCATTTCCCGGCCGTGTAGGACAAGACTTCAAAAGATGGCCCTGTAACCCACAATAGAGGCAGAGCCCCTCCCTCCTCCTAAAGGCCCTCTACGCCACGGAGAGATGCGTGAATCCCAACTGCATCGGTTCAGCAGTACCTGGTGACTCGGGACCAGGAGGCATGGGAGGAGAGGGAGGCATGGGTGGGAACGAACACATAGGAGACAACGGAACAGGAGGCTTCCACAAGCGCTCCTTGAAAGAGGGCCTCTCTCTGAGTCTGATGTCAATTAGGATAAAAAAGACACCAATGCCTCGAGATCCTCTGGTAAATCTCTGGCAGCAACTTCATCTTTAATCGCATCAGAGAGCCCATGAAAGGCGGCATCAAGGTCTTCATTGTTCCAACCTACCTCTGCGGCTAGCGTACGGAACTCAATAGCATACTAAGCAACAGATATTGTACCTTGCTGAATGGACATGAGTCGTTTAGCAGCAGAGGAGGAGCAAGCCGGAACATAAAATACCCTTCGAAAGGAGGCCACAAATTCAGGATAATTTGAAATCACAGATTTATTAGTCTCCCACAAGGGATTAGCCCAGGCTAGAGCTGTGTCAGAGAGTAACGAGATGAGAAATCCCACCTTAGCTCTGTCAGAGGGAAACGCCTGAGGTAACATCTCAAAGTAAATGCCCACCTGGTTCAAAAACCCTCTGCACTGAATAGGATCGCCTCCATAATGGTGAGGTAGAGGTGCAGAACCGGACATGCTCCTTTTAGGCATAGGTGCAGCAGCGGAAACAGGAGCAGCCATAACTTGCGGGACACTTTGGAACAAATATGCAGTGCGAGTCAGCAGGGTTTGCATGGCTAGTGCAAATTGATCCAAGCAGTGATCCTGTACAAATATATGGAAGAATGAAAACAGCATCAATCTGCAGGGAGGTGCACGTACCCAGGTCCTGCCAATGACCTTCAATAATGTCCAATTCACAAAAAGAACAGCACCATCCAAAGATAAGTTAAAAGTGTATCTTTATTGGGACATCTCCAAACACAGCATAAAACACGACGTTTCGGTCAGATGACCTTAATCATGTGATTAAAAACAAGACCTATAACCACTCCTTATATACCCACCTTGGGGGAGGTGATAATTACCTATACAGGTGAATTTTATACATTCTGTTTCAACATTGAACTCTTTAGCACCCTCTAGTGGTAAAACAAGGTCATTTATCATTCTTACACATTACTTGGTAAACTCACAGACAAAAAACAGAAAAAAAGGGATGACAGTATATATATATATACATAATTACTTATAACATTTCAATAGATATATGAAAAAATGCAAAACCCCTGAGAAAAGATATGATAATATCCCACACATATATGATTAAAATAAATGTTTCCAATCACATAGCCAGAATGTTGACGGAAATGAATAAATCTCAAGTGGAACTAACTCACATTGTAATGTTCCAATCTATCTCTTTATTCATTCCATATGGAATGAGGGATTGCAGAGTATAAATCCAAAAAGTCTCTCTACTTTTTAATAATTTTTGTCTATTCCCCCCTCTTCTTGGTCTCTTAACTTGCTCAATTATCTGAAATCTCAATTGAGAAATATTATGTCCTGCAGTCAAAAAATGATTGGCAACAGGGGCTTCTTTAATGCCACACCGTATGTTAGATTTATGTTCATTTATTCTATCTCTTATTTTCCTAGTCGACTCTCCTATGTAAATTTTGGAACAAGGACATTTAATTAGATAGATTATATAATCAGAGTTGCAAGTAAAGAAGCCTGGTATTTTATATTTCCTTCCATTAAGAGGGTGAAGAAAGCTATCCCCTTTAATGATATTATTACAATTACAGCAATTGAGACAGGGGAAACACCCTAACTTGGGAGTAGATAACATTGTTTGAACTTGTTTCTTTTTTGGACCTATATCTGCTTTTATTAATGAGTCTTTAATATTTTTACATCGCCTGTATGCAGGCATAGGTAACTGTTGGAAATCAATAACATTAGGATTCAAATCTTTGATGGTGGACCAGTGTTTCTTAATAATGTTATTGATCTTATTACTTAAAGGGTTAAATCTAGATATGAAAATCATACGTTTATTTTTATTCTTCTCTTGTCTCTTGTCTAAATTATATTCTCCTTTAAGAATAGTTTGTCTGGGAATATTTTCTACTTCTTTAATATGGCGTTCAATCAAGGGCTTTGGATAACCCCTCTGTAGAAACAGATTACCCATTTCTCTAAGTCTATTGTGAGCTAGCTGATCATCTGAAACAATTTTTTTAACTCTTAAGAGCTGACTCTTGGGAAGACTGTTAATAAGAGGTGGATAGTGTGCACTTTCATATTTCAATAGGTTGTTCCTATCACTTTCTTTCCTAAATAAATCAACCTTTAGTTCTCTACCATTCTTTTGAATAGTAGTATCCAAAAAATCTATAGATACCTCACTACATACCAATTTAAGTTTAATGTGTCTAGTTGAAATATTGAGGTCATCTACAAAGGACTGCAGTGAGCCAATGTCACCCCCCCATATGCCAAAAATATCGTCTATATATCTATACCAACATAATCCATATTTTTGGAATGCTTTCTGAGTGTATACAAACCTCTCTTCATAAATATTCATAAAGACATTGGCATATGTGGGGGCGACATTGGACCCCATTGCAGTCCCCTGGCATTGAATGTAAAAAGTATCCTGAAAAAGAAAATAATTGTGGTATAAAATTAACTGTAGTAGCTCAAGAATAAAATGAGAATTTACCACTAGACATAATGGTTTGTTTCATAGCACCCATCCTGCTCTCATGTGTGATTGATGTATACAATGATGTTACATCTAATGAGAATAAGATAAATTTGTCACTTTGTAATTCTAAGGAATCTAACTTTGTTATAAAATCCCCAGTATCCCTAATGTAAGACATAGATTGAGTAGCAAACGGTCTTAGTACTCTGTCAAGATATTTAGATACATTAGATAGAATAGAATCTGTGCTGGCTACTATGGGGCGTCCAGGTGGAGCACAACTATCTTTGTGTATTTTGGGCAGTGTGTAAAGGACTGGTATAGAGAATGAATCAGGTATTAAATACTTCTGTTCTTTTACAGAAATAAGTCCATTACACACTGCCCTATTCACACAGTTAACAAGACATTTCTTGATCCCAAAAGATGGATCAGTATTCAAAACCTTATATACATTCTGGTCTGAAAGTTGTTTCTCAATTTCTTGTATATAGTATGTTTTATCTAGGATGACAGTTGCGCCGCCCTTGTCGGCCTGTTTACAAATAATATCTTTGTTCTCCTTTAATTTAGACAGGGCAAGCCATTCAGCCTTAGAGAAATTCTTATGCCTATTAGATGTTATAGATACACGATTTTTTTCTTTCAATATATTGATATCCCTTAACACTAGCTGTATAAATGTTTCAATGCTATTGTTATAGACATTAGGTGTAAAAGAACTTTTGTTTTTAAGATCTAAAGTGTTTAAAGATAAGGGATTTTCATCATGCAGCAATTCATTACATCTCAATATGTCATTACTCTTAGACTCTAATGTTGCAAAATATGCCTTTAACTTAATATTCCTAAAAAAAGAAAAAAGATCACGTTGTAATTCAAAAAAGTCACATTTAGTAACCGGACAAAAAGATAGTCCTTTCTGAAGTACTTCTCTTTCGACATCATTAAGAGCATATGCAGAGATGTTTACCGTTAGTTCCGGTTGCTCTGATGTTCTTTGCTGCGAGTTATTCTCTGAGCTTTTGGTGCTTTCGCAGCTGACTTCTTCTTGCTTACGGCGGTGTTTGCGGCCGCCTCTCTTCCGCTTCCGCTCCCGTCTGAGTCCCCCGACGTATTGGCTGATGATGATTGGCTAGTGTCGTCATTACGCCAACGGCGTTGTCTCCGCCAATGGGGTGCGCCTGATCTTTTTCCATCATCCTGAGTGTCCTTCTTCCAACGATACACATTATCGTTTCTGTAATCTTCTTCATCTCTATGGAACTTTTGTCGTTTCCGGCTCTCTATCGTTGTCTTCAATTCTGTAATAGTTGTCTTGACAGATGTCAGAAGTTTGTCCAGATCTTCAGATGACAAAGAGGCTTTCAGTACACTCTCCAATCTTGTCAACTCTTCTTTCTGCACATCTAAATCTCGCTGTAAGTACTCCACAGTTAGTACCAGCAAATCAAAGGAACACTTGTTGAGTATGTGAGTAAACTTTTCACAATATTCTTTATTTTCACACATCAGAGTAGGTCTAACATTCATACATAGCCCTCTAGGGATCCGTCGGACTCGATAGTATTCTGCCAATGTAGTGGCATGTAGGTCATAGGCTAGATTCTTTTTGGATATTCTTTCATATTCTCTAGATGAATTTTCAACCGGTGGGGTTTGTAAAAAGGTTCTTGAACCCCGCACCAGGGTAATCAAAGACACAGAAAGTTCAGTTAACTGAAGCTACTAATGAACCTAATTTTAGCCCTCCTGAGAAATACTATGGGGATAGATCCCTTTTCCGAGATTTTTACAACTCATGTAATTTGATGTTTGACCTTAAGCCAAAAACTTATGCCACAGAAAAACAAACGGTCTTGACTGTAATATCTTATCTTCATGCAGAACCAAGGTCATGGGCAAATTCATTTTATGAAAATAATGACCCCGTACTTAATTCCTTAGACTAATTTTTTAGAGCTATGGCATTGTTATATGATGACCCACTTAAGCAGTTAACAGCAGAAAATAACATGAGATCTCTGAAACAGCTTAGACGGCCAGTAGAGGACTATTTAGCTGATTTTAAAAGATGGGCTAGAGACAGTGAATGGAATGGAACTTTGCCCTAAAAAAACAGTACAGAATTGGTCTGTCTGAGGCCGTCAATGATGAGCTTGCTAGAGTAGAGATTCCTGACACTTTAGATGAATTGATGTTACTAAGTATTAATATCGACAGGAGGTTAAGAGAAAGAAAGAAAGAGAGAGGCACTTTAGAACCAATTAAAAACAAACCTTACAACAACACCCCCTCATACCCATCAACATCAACAACTGAACCTATGGAAGTGGGGTTGGCTAGGGGCCCCCTCAAACCTGAAGAAAAGGCAAGGAGACGACTCTTGAATTTATGCTTATATTGTGGAACCAAGGGACATGGGGTTAAGGACTGTCCTGCCCTGGCAAGGACTAAGAAAGGTAACAAAAAAGACATTCATTATGATACTGTTTGTAACCTCTCTATTTCCCATTACTGTCATCTTCTTATTACTTTACAGTGGGGACACCATCAGACTGAAGTCACAGCAATAGTGGACTCTGGCGCCTCAGGTGTATTCATAGACACATCACTCATCACTGTAAATAAAATACCCACTGTTAAAAAGCAATATCCAGTCATTTTGCGTGTATTTGATGGTACTTCTTCCTCAAATGGTCCCATCACACAAGGATAATTGTTACATCAGTCACATTCTAGCTTCCACCACTAATGACACAATTCCCACACAATACCTAGAATACACCGACGTATTCAGTAAAAAGGAGGCAGAAACTCTGCCTCCACATAGGACATACGACTGTCCCATTGAATTGCTTCCTGGTTCACCGATACCAGTAGGTCGTGTATACCCCTTATCACAGCCTGAGTTACAACACCTCAAGGAATATATAGATGAGAATGTTAGGAAAGGATTTATAACACCATCCACTTCCCCTGCAGGTGCCGGAATATTTTTTGTCCGTAATAAAGACTTTCCTCAGCCAAGATATACACTAAATTAGACCTAAGGGGGGCCTATAATTTAGTGAGGATCAGAAGTGGTGATGAGTGGCTCACCGCCTTTCGCACACGATATGGCCTATATGAATATAGGGTGATGCCGTTTGGGCTGTGTAATGCCCCCGCCACATTTCAGTTTTTTGTGAATGACGTATTTCATGATCTATTGGATGTATTCATTATTATTTACCTAGATGACATACTGATATACTCAGAGACACTAGAACAACACATATAACATGTAAAAATAGTGCTGGATAGGCTCAGGAAGCATCACCTATTCGCAAAACCGGAAAAATTTATATTTCATGCCACTCAGTTATCATTTCTTGGTTATAACATCAGTCCCCAGGGCATACAAATGGAAGATAATAAGATCACAGCAATCACTAACTGGCCTGTTCCCAACTCAAGGAAACAAGTGCAAAAATTCCTCGGTTTTTCTAATTATTATAGGAAATTTATACAGGGTTTTTCTGGAATAGTAAAAACACTAACCAGATTGACCAATACAGCTACAAAATTCCAGTGGACTCCCCAGGCACAACACTAATTTGACCTCCTAAAACTTAAGTTCACCACTGCTCTATCCTCCGCTTTCCGGACCATAATCTACAGTTCATTTTAGAAGTGGATGCAAGTGACTACGTCATTGGAGCCGTTTTTTCTCAATGGGAATCTTTGGAACATCCTATGCATCCTATCGCTTATTATTCCAAGACGATGTCCTCCTCAGAACTTCATTATCCAATAGGTGAGAAGGAGCTATTGGCAATCAAAGTTTCATTGGAACATTGGAGGCATCTCCTAGAGGGTACAGAAAAACCAATCATAATATATACCGATCACAAAAACTTGGAGTACCTACAAACCATTCGTACCTTATCCGCACGTCAGGTTCGCTGGAGCCTCTATTTCTCCAGGTTCCACTATCTTATAATGCATAGACCCGGATCTCCTAATGGAAAACCTGATGCAGTCTCTAGGTTACCACCTCAACCAACTAAAAATACTACACCAGGTTCTGTTGTACCAAATACTCATATAATTGCTATGAACATATCCTTCCATCAACAAGTTTGTGTAGCACAAAATCAAGATAAGGAAAAACCTCTGCATAAACTAACAATACATCCAGATAGATTGTATTACCATGACCAGATGTTGTACATACCTCCACAACTTCAAAATGAAGTACTATCTTATGTTCATGATTCGGTTCTCTCAAACCATCCGGGTGAGAAGAAAACCTTAGAATTATTACAGCGTAACTTTTGGTGGCCAAACATGACTCACACCATTAGTAATTACTTAAAAACTTGTCCTATCTGTATACAAACTAAGCCACAACCTTATGGTCTGCTACTCTCCCTACCAATAGCAACTAGACCATGGAGTGATATAGCTATGGATTATATCGTTGAATTACCATCCTCTTCAGGATATACAACCATACTAGTTATCGTGGATCTATTCACAAAGATGGCTCATTTTATCCCTACAGAAAGACTTCCAACTGCTTCCATCACTGCTCGCCTATTCCTTGCTAACGTAGTAAAACTTCATGGATTACCTGATACCATAACATCAGATAGAGGAAGCCAATTTACCTCCAGATTCTGGAAGGAGCTCTGCAGCCAACTACATATTAACCAAAGACTCAGTTCTGCCTTCCATCCTCAGTCCAATGGACAAACTGAGAGAGCCAACCAATGGTTGGAACAATACCTATGCTCCCATTGTAATGAACAACAGGATCAATGGGCAGATTACCTACCTTATGCAGAGTTCGCTTATAACAATTCTGTCAACTCCTCTACTAAATACTCACCCTTTTATGCAAACTATGGATACAACCCTACTTTTCACTCTCTTATGGAATCTACCACCAATACCCTAACTACTGAACAACTTGTGATGGATCTCGCCAAGATCCATGAGGTCATGAAGTATAACATTCAAGAAGCCCAAGCAACCCAA
Organism: Bombina bombina; assembly: GCF_027579735.1. Classification (NCBI taxonomy): domain Eukaryota; kingdom Metazoa; phylum Chordata; class Amphibia; order Anura; family Bombinatoridae; genus Bombina; species Bombina bombina. The sequence goes on along the minus strand of NC_069503.1, from coordinate 1,158,488,275 downwards.
ATGTTTTATTATGATCTCAGGAGACGTGAATCACTCACCTACAACATAGGTGATAAAGTTTGGTTGTCAACAAAGCATTTGAACCTTCATGTCCCATCAAAGAAACTCACCACTCTATATATAGGTCCTTATTCAATCAGCAAAATAGTGAATAAAAATGCTGTGGCTCTCAGCCACCCATCAACTATGCGTATACACCCGACTTTCCACGTCTCCTTACTAAAGCCATACCATCAAATTCGGGGTAAGCCTTTGCAGGTCCCACGAGTTGATCTCTCAGATCATCCGGAATATGAGATTTCTGAAGTTCTGGACTCACGACGACGTGATTCTTGAATATCTCGTTCATTGGAAGGGCTACCCCCATGATGAAGATTCGTGGGAGCCCTCGACTAATCTTCGTGCCAACCGTCTGGTATCTCTATTCCATCGTCGCAATCTGGACAGGCCATCTCCGTGAACACCTTTTGCGTTCCTTGTGAGGGGGGTACTGTCATGCTACTGTCCCTTTAATTAGAGGTATGCACCTTTTTCTCACTTTGCCTATTTAACCACACCTCTGATAACTTTTAGTTGCTTGTTATTGTGGCATGTGTTCACTTCTCTGGAATACAGCACCTAAAGCCTATTCATTTGTATTAACTGAAGTACAAGACTTGCCTGCTCATTTTCTGAGCATTCTGGATTTTCATTTACTCAGTAGCTGCAATCAGCTGTGTGCAGCTCTGCCTTTCTCTGACACACCTTTCTCACAGCCTGGATCACAACCAGACCTGCAGACTGCGACAGCCGCCATAACAGCGTGTCTCCTCTGAGCAGACCCTGCTCTATCTGGGATCCCAGCACCGGTAACCACACTATATGCAATATTGCGTGACAAATGTAAGTTATTTTGCTACAAGTCTAAAGTAACAACTTATAACGTGTAATTTGTATTATTCTAACAGCCTTAATAGTAATCCACATACTAGTAGCCTGATTTCTATTCCTGTGGTTTCCTACCTGTATCCTTAACCAGTGTTGATAACACTTGTTGTTGTTATTCTATTAACCCTTTGTGGTGCTTGGGGCTATGTGAATATATGACCTGCTCTCACATGTTATCAAGGGTTAACATACTAAACTGCCTATTTACTGACACTTATATAAAAGGTTGTATAAGGATCATAATCAGGCTACAAATACATAAGAAATGATATTAACCCCTAATTCCTTAACACTGTAAAAATAGATTTAGTAAACAGCATTACAAGCCAGGAGTAAAAAAAAACAGGGCTGGTAGTCAGACGAGCCAAGTCAGGAGCCAAAGCCAATAGTCAGATGAGCCGGAATCAGGAACAAGGAAAACAGCAGAGTCAGGAACAAGCCAGGGATCAGGAACCAGGAAGGACGTCAGGCAGCCAGGTAATACACAGGAACTCTCACAAACAGGTCTGAGACAATGCAAAGGCAAAGCATACTGAACAGAGGCCCTTTAAATAATAAGTGATGACATCACAATTCTGAGACTGCATCCTGTCTCACACGGATGATGCACGCCAGTCTGGCCATAAAAGGAAGTGCAGGAAATGAGCAGCATCCCCCACAATGCACCATAGTCAGGAAGAGAGGTGAGTAAAATGACTGCTAGCAGCACATGGCAAACAAACAGGGAAAAAACCCTGACAGACATCCTGTTTGACAGGATTATGGATATGTACAAACAATAATATATGCAAAGGAATGTATTATATTATGTTAATTTCTTCTTAAGCAGACAAACTTTCATGTACAATGGGTTACTGTGATTTACGTATGCAATATAATACAATTTTTCTGATAATTACTATGGGAATCTGGAGGGAGTTCTAGCTACGTCCTCCATATTATCCTTTCATGTCTCTTTGAAACACGCATTAAATCATAAATAATTAATGGCCACCCTCTTAAGGTATCAGCTGAATGGCTTTTTAATTTAAGTACACTCTAATAAGTTCCATATGCCTGTATAATAATAAACAGGTACTTTTAGTTAATTTTTCTCTTTGTTATCATACATTGATACCTGCCATTACCACTTTAAGATCAGCAAATCGACTTTGCAAGTTAGTACTCGTAGAACTTTTGTTTTCCATTAGTAACTAATAAACCAACATAAATCGCTCTATATTACATTTGTTGTATGTGGGGGACACAGACGTATATTACGATCTAGATCACAGCTTATTTCCGTTGTCATTATGTAACTAATCGGCACAATAGTAACATTGTTTACTTTGAGATTACCATGGTAACAAAGAAACATTGTACCGGATTGGCTACTTAACAATCATGTGTCTTCCTGTGACTTCCTCTAGAACCAATACAGTCTCGTGTCACGTATTTTCTCTTGGCCAATCACTACTAATGGAAGGGTTTACCCACGTGATAAATAGGATCCTGTGTGAGTCCCGCGTACCCCTCTGAGGTAGCGATAGTGAAACACCACCGCGTTAGGAGGAGTTTCGTTCCTATTTTAACTTGCTCTACAATGGTCATTTAGCCTTTAATAACAGCTTTATCTCCTAATAGAATAATCTTATGGTCTTAAAGCCTTTGTGCTACCACTAGTATATCTAGATATTTAGAATAACGTTTGACCTAGTAGTGATGTAAACTTGTAAATTCAGCCGGTATGCGAATTGTACTACCGGATTTATAGAAATAATTTAATATCGCTCCTTGACATTATCACGTATAAACTCCTATTCAGGATAAGGGGGCTATCTATCAAGCTCCATACGGAGCTTGAGGGCCCGTGTTTCTGGCGAGCCTCCAGGCTCCCCAGAAACACCAGTTATGAAGCAGCAGTCTAAAGACCGCTACTTCATAACCCTGTCCGCCTGTTCTGATGAGGCGGACAGGAATCACTGCAATTCAACCCGTTCGAGTACGATCGGGTTGATTGACACCTCCCTGCTGGCGGCCGATTGGCCACGAGTCTGCAGGGGGCGGCGTTGCACCTCTTGCTCTTGCCAGCTGCAGGTGCAATGCTGAATACAGATAGCGTATTGATCTCCGCATTCAGCGATGTCTGGCAGACCAGGTCCGACAGACATTTGTGAAATAGGCCTCTAAGGCTATATTGACTATCACGATATCTAGCAATCTATGCTATCATTGACATACCTAGATATTCAGAATAACGCTTGACCTATCAATATACGGCACATCACTAGTGCTGCAGTACCTTGTAAACACAGCTGGCATGCGAATCTTGCTACCGGCGACACAGAGATAATTCAATACCGCTTTTTGACTTTTTGGAGCATAACTCTCATTAAGGTTAAGACTACATTTACCATCATAATATCTAGAAACTTGTGATAACACTAGTATACCTAGTTATTTATAATTTAGCTGGACCTATTAGTTAACGTCTCACTATAGGTGCTGTATAATTACACCTGTTAAACAAATAGCGATGTACAACTGGTAAAATCTGCTGGTATGTAAATAGTGCTACCAGATATACAGAGGTAATTCTATATCGCTCCTTGATACTTATTCAGGTTAAGGTCATATTTATCACTAGTAAATAATTAGTCTAATCCAGACATTCACAAATTCCCTTTGCTTCAATACAATCAGCAGGCTAACTGTGCTGTTGAAGCATGATGATGATAGGACTAGCGGTTTGTAATTTATTAATTCATTGAGTTGGGGAATTTGACCCACCATAAAATAAAGTGTTCTAGTGTTCTTAGTAATTATCAAACTCAGCGTAACCAAGGGGTATTTCAGTAAATTCATACTTGGAGAGTTAACACATATGGGGCCAGTATTGTTTTCCAGAGTGAATTTTCATATACCAGGTGATTTTCAATATATCTTAAATATATATGACAACAAAGTAATGTTTTTATTACATTGGTTGCCAATAGACGATATAACGCATAACTGCTGACCCTCAATAAGGGGTTAAAAACTATACAAACAAGGCAACATTTTTACAACGAATGATATAAGTACTCTTCTCTGGGTATACAAAGGAATTACTCTAACGTATAAATAGTATTTAACCACTTTGTGACCACTAGAATTCATATAAGATAAGCTATTATTTACATGTACCATTGCAGAAGTGTTTTTAACTTGCCCTTGTGTGGGGGCAGCTACCAGGACATTCATTTGTTTGAAGCTGTCTTTCTATCTATTGGTGAATTAATAAAAGTTACATTTTAACAATCACTCTCTGATAATTTTCTTAAAACTGAGTTCTTGAGGTCAATTTACTAATGTGCAAGCGGACATGATACAATGTAGCGCATCATGTCCGCTGCACATCAATAAATTTATCATTGCACCACCGCCCCCTGCAGATTCACGGACAATCGGCTGCTAGCAGGAGGTGTCAATCAACCTGATCATATTCAAACGGGTTGATTTCTGTCCGCCGCCTCAGAGCAGGTGGACAGGTTATGGAGCAGCGGTACGGAACTTGATAAATTGCCCCCCTTGTGTTTAGAGGCATTCTTTCCTTTGTCATCCCAATCTAGGGATGAGCTGTTCTAATAAAATGTAACTACATATGCCTATACACAACCATTGGGGGTAGCCTACAAATATCCTTATTCACAAGGACCCCCGGTGGAAATTTTCTGCCTCCAGCTACAACTTTTTTTTGTCTATATAGACTTATTACAGCCATTACCTGTTCCCAGAAACAATGGTCATATATTTCTAGAACAGAAGAATGAGTCTCAAGGTGTGAAAAATAAACTTGTATTGGTATGGAGGCAAAAACACATTAAACCAAGTGTTTAAAACCCAAGCCTGGGAGTAAGCGTCTTACGCGTTTCGGCAGGGAACTGCCTTAAAGGATTACTTTCTGTTATAATTTTTAAGCTAAACAACTAACATATTAAAGTTAATAAACATTAATTAAACCTACTGACCTATATTTTCTCCAAAACAAAGTTTTATAACGTTCTAAAAGTTATAGCTTTTATTCGCCGATGATGTCACGTTATCCTGCCCACTATTTTCAGCACTGCATGTTCAAAATACCTAAACCAATAACTTTGTGTTTAAAGCGCCATTTTGAAACCTAGGTATTGTAAACGGATTGGTACAGAGCAAAGGATACCCACGGAGTGGGTTTGGAAAACAATTAAATTTGCAGACAAGATTTCTGATATACGGTAGAGATATGTTAATGAAATGCTATTGATAAAAAGCGTATTTGGGGTAGTTAGTTAGTAACAGGCATAGAAAATATTTACTTACAGTGGCCCTTTAATCATAGACATGCTGGGGAAGTGTTTACACATGACTTAAATACACAACCCATAATTAGCCAATTGTAGCCTGCTGGCCCCATTAACTGATTCGGATCTGTCAGATCTAAGCTGACAAAGTGTTAACCCTTTATGGCATTAATGTGAAGAGATGATAATATGGACTACTACTTATTACATATTAAATAAATATTGTAGATAACGTAATATGTAAATAAATATAATGTGACCAAGGTATGATTAGATACTAAAAGTGTTAACAGGGGTATTGAATATGGCCATATAAACTCTATAGATAAATAGAAACAATACATGGGACAACCAGTCACAATAAAAATAACAACACACAGCTTGATGAAAACATCCAGAACACCATCTGGATGTAAATGCACTGAAAAATAAAAATAATAAATAATAATTAACCCCAACAGGAGGCTGTGAGCAGAATATTACTGGACAACATGAAAAATTAGATCCTTCTTAAATACATTGTCCATATATTTTTGATTGTGTTATATACATAACATACAATGTATTATCTATGCCCCAATAAATTGGAGCCATATAAAGCTCCTACCAGAACTGTAGGCATATTGCTTTGACGTTTATAATTATCATAGAAAATCACACCATCTGGGCATAAGGTGTCCATATATATATCATTAAATGTGTATCATGGGATACACCTGCTATAGATTTTACTTAGAGCTAATGCCATATCAAGATTGTTTAGTCAGTATTAGATCATTGGAAAGGTAAATCTATAACTTTGTCTATAAATGACATGTGAACAATGATACCTGGGCATAAATATAACAGAAAAGGCAGGGGAAAATAATCTTAACTTAAACTAAGCATTATTGCCGTGACCAGAAGTTAATTACATCCCCAATCGATGTTAAAACCTGCTGGTCTCCTAGATCCAAAAAGTCTCCCGATAGAAGAGCTTCTTGACTCTATCACCACCTCTGATGGGCATTTTGAAATGCTCAATGACCTGCCATTTAAAAGTAGCATCTCTCTTGTGGTGAACATAAATGAAGTGTCTTACCAAGTCCGAGCACTTAATGCCATTTTCGATATTCTTCAGGTGTTCTCTAATTCTACTATGTGCCTCCCTAGAGGTGCACCCTATGTACTGCTTCCTAGTACACTGGGTGCACTCCACCAGGTAAATTACAAAGGTAGTATGGTAATTCGTGTAGCTGTATATTTCTATTGATTTTATTGTTGATCTTCCTCCATCAAATAACTATTCTTGCGTCATGGTTGTGGTTGAAAGGTTTTCAAAGATGGTCCATCTATTTTACCTATGAAGGGGTTCCGTTAGCTACAGAGAATGCTAAGTACTTTCTTAGAGACATTTTTTGGTTTCACGGTCTTCCAGAAGATATTGATTCAGACAGATGTGTACATTTTTTTTTTAATAATAAACAAGCATTATTAAATCAAAGTTGCAGATGTACAATAAAAATAAAGCAATACAATACATCATCCACCAATAATATAGTGTCATTATTGTATGCAAATTGTTGTTAAAATTGGTCTCGTTATCATTCTGTTAAGACAATCAACCTAGCAACATAGTGAACAAATAACAATCTTTCTAACATCATGTTGATGAATGGTGAACGTACATCCAGATACATCTTGTTTCGTAAAAAACTTGTTTCATTTTTAACATTTTCTATATATTATTACACATTACTTGTATAAATCTTAAATTGTGTGTCAAGAGTAAGAAAGAGAATAACTAGATTGAAGAAAAAAGGCAAAGAAGAGGGAGGGAGAGAGAGAGAGAGAGAGAAAAAAAATGGGGGGGGGGGGAGAGGAAGAGGGTTCCAATTTGTTCACCTTGGGTTTTTAGCAATTAAATGGGGACATCTCTCCAGAAAGCCATCATCATTTCGTGAGTGCCAATTTGGCTGATTTTGAAATAGTGGAATCTTTCTAACAGGAGCAGCTGGTCAACCGAGGTGATCCATTCCTGAATTGTTGGAATGGCCCCTGATTTCCATTTTCTAGGGATGAGTTTTTTGGCTCCCATAAGCATAATCAATAATAGGGCTTGTATATGTGTTTCTCTAATATTTGGTATTTGGAAAAGGAGAATCACCTCCGGGGTATTTGGGATAATAATTTGTAATTTGTCTGATATGAGGCTTATCACCCCAGACCAGAACTCTTGTAGTTTGGGACAGGACCACAATTTGTTTAGGAGTGTGCCATGTCCCCCCCAGCCTCTCCAACACATAGGGCTTGCCAAAGGAAAGCACCTATTCAATCTTGCTGGTGTAAGATACCATCTAAAAATTAGTTTTAGTTGTATTTCTTGTACAATGGCGGAGGCTGAGGAGCGTTTTGCTATTTTAAAGGATCTGAGCCAGGTGTCTTGGTCAATATCACTATTAAGGTCTTTGCTCAAGGCTAATGTATATGTGGGTAGTTGTGTGTTTGGAGGCAAGAGTAACAATTTATAAACCAGAGAGATTAGACGTCTCAATTACTTGGCGGATGTACACAAGTGTTCCCTTGCAAAATGTCCCTTATGTTTGTGATGAATTAGGTAGTGTGATAGTTGATTATACCTCATCCAAGAAGAAAATATGTCACCGTATTTCTCTGCCATGTGTTGTTGTGGGTGTAATTTTCCATTGTCAATTGAAAAGTGCAAAGAGCCGGCTCTAAGGCAATACGATTTTCTGAAGCGTGTTCCTAGGTAAGAGTATGGTAGTTCTGGGTTTTCAATGATGGGTAATAATGGTGAGTATCTGGTGGTTAGGTGTGTGCTAGTATTCACCATCCCATCCCACTCTCATAGCACTTTAGCAGATAGTGGATATTTATTTAGTCTCTTGGGGCATAATGTCGTTGGGATCTAAGCCAGAGTACCCAGTTTTCCATGAAGAGAGATCTCTTACTATTTCCTATTTTAGTTTTAAGTAATTATTTTTGTATAAATCTTGAGGGTTCTCAGTGATATAAATTCCCAGATATTTTAGATGTGTGGCTGCTATGGGTACCTTGTGAGTGACCTGTAGGTGTTGTATGTGTTCGATGGGCGCATTAATGTTTAGTAGCTCCGATTTTGTAAGGTTGAGGTGAAAGTTAGATAGAGTGCCATATTCGTTTATTTCTTTAAGGAGTTCCGGAACAGAGCTGTTTACATTTGTAAGGGTGTATAAAATGTCGTCCACATAAAGCGCCTGTTTGTACTCGACCTCGTCTATTTTTATTCTGGTAATAGTGGAGTTGTTATTGATTTTTTGGGCAAGGGCTTCAATTGATAATGCATTTGCATTAAATAAAAGGGGGGACAATGGAAAACCCTGCCTAGTGCCGTTTGTAATATTGAATGTGTCCGATAGAGTTCCGTTGATCCTAACACGTGTGTTCGGGTTGGAATACAAGGCAAATGTCATATTAATAAATGAGTCCCCAAAGTTCATTGTTTTCATAACTTGACGCAGAAAAAGCCAATCGAAATGGTCGAAGGCCTTCTCTGCATCCGCTCAGAAGCGTGCCATAGGCACATTCTCAGTTTGAGCATACTTTATTAATTGTAACACCTTTCAGGTGTTGTCTCTAGCTTCTCTTCTCGGGACAAAGCCCACTTGATCAGTCAAGACGAGGTCTGGGAGGTATTTGTTTAAGCGTTGAGAGAGAATCTTGGCCAGGATTTTAACATCCGTGTTTAACAGAGGGATGGGCCTAAAATTTTCTGGGGCGGTAGGGGATTTGCGTGGTTTGGGTATTACGGCGATATGGGCTTCTAGCATTGAGCTGGTAAGTTGTGGATTATTAGGTAGTTCATTAAAAAGCCGGAGCAAGGTTGGGGCTAGGGACTTAAAGAAAGTCTTGTAATACCTGGGAGTTAACCTGTCTGGTACAGGACTTTTACCATTTGGTAAATCCTTGATTGCTCGAGACAATTCTTACAGAGAGATGGGTGAGTCCAGGGTGTCAGTATCTGTTTTGGTTAGTCGCGGCAGGTTTAAAGTGGCAAGATATTTATCTATGGATTGTTTTATGGCTAAGTGTTGTGATTGGGCTTCTGCTGTGTTAATTATGTTGTACAAGGCCTTATAGTATGTTGTAAAGGAATAAGCAATCAGCTTGTTTCTTTTTAGTATAGCGCCGTCCTTAGCTTTTATATAATGTATGTGCGATTTAAGCTGTTTTCTGCGTAAAGATCGGGCAAGTAATTTTCCAGGTTTGTTTCCCAGTTTATAGTATTGTTGTTTTACCGTCAGCATTTTACGTTGGAAGGCCTCCATTAGGTGTTGTGTAAGGTCTGCTCTAACTTGGACTAAAGTCTTACCAATCTTTGTATCTAGTTGTTTTCTTTAGGTTGGTCTTCCAAGGTTGTAATTGTGCTTAGAAGGGATGCGTGTTTAGCTCTTGTCAAGGTATATGTAAGGTTAATAAATATATATTTTAATCATATGTTTTAAGATTAATAAATGTATATACATATTTTGATCATGTGCTTGACTGGTCAGTGGAGGATGATTCAATTCATTCTTAACTTGGGACTCCTGTCCCATCCTCCCACATTCAGTGTGCAAAAAGTGAAGAGGGCATCCAAGTGAGAACAATAGAGCATTTGGTTTAATTAAAATATAACAACAATTTCAGGAAACCATATGTGTGATTGCCTGGAATTGCGAGATAAAATCTCCTACCCTTTTACAACGCTGCCTGTTAATCTAGTCCAAAAATTGACATGTTTTGTGAGAATTTCAACATTATTCTCAGGTACAAAAAGACCCCATGTGGTGAGTAAAAGACGGGGTGTCTGGAATTTCCTTTTTGAAGCTTGATGAGATGGAAATTAGATTGCTGGAATCTCAAAGACACATGTTAAGATGTGACCTTGAAATTTACTGAACATACAGCAAATAATAATTTTTGAATGCATGCCCCAGAATGTATTAAATATAGAAATTTGAGAAATTGTCAAATTCTCTATTATTACATGGTTATTTGCTAAGCCTGATAGGTAACTGTTTTAGTCAGTCTAAAATGTTTAATAACCTCTGCATTGTTTATATTTTTCAGACATATCATTTCAGATCTTCATGAAAAGGATTCATATATCCAGAATTTATTAGAACCGTGAAATATGGTATATTCACGTTAGAACACAATGCAGTACTGAATATAAAATAGGCTGTTATTTGCATATAAATGAATGTGTATGTATATGTATGTATATATATATCTCTTTGAAAGCATGACGTGTCTTAGCATCTGTGTTTTAAGAATCTTTGTGGACCTAAAAAGAAATGATTAATGACACTTATTATTTTATTTCAGGTGGACCATGGGCAAAATTCCTGCATGCAATAATTGTGGGAGACATAGAGCATACTATATTATGTGAAAACATATTAGATATAGAAATGCCAGGATACTGATAAAATTGTAATGCATTTTAAGCTAATAATTAGCAGTATTAAATTGCCTTAATATAATACAATGTTAATAATATAACATATTTGGTATCAGAATAATCAGAAAAAATAATCTAATACTACCCATCTATAATTGGGGTTATATATGATTAATGCAGAGAGTGTGATCTGATTAAATAACCATTTTATGAGAATAATTAACTTGTTAAAAATGCTTAGAAATTTTAAAGGTGAATTTGTTTTGTCTGTATATCTGCTGCCACCTAAGGGCCAATACCGGTAGGACAGTTAAGGGAATTTAACTGTTCAAAAGATGCGTTGCCATGGTAAACATGCTCAACTCCGTTAAGGGCCAATCCAATCAGGTATTCAAAATACCCAATCAAAAGAGACAAGGAGGGCCACCCATAATTTACCCATGATGGAAAACTAATAAAAAGTGAATGCAATATAGAGAAGGACAGATTTGTGCTGAGCTGACTTGTAATTGGATGTGCAAAAATAGATTGAAGGAGTGATCCGGAGACTAGCAGGTAGTTTAAAATGTCCTTTATTAGAAATTCTTTAAAAACATATTTGCAGCTTCAGCTCCAGTTGCAGTAATCCAAAATCAGGTAGGCTTGTCACTAATGCTGACATGTTTCGGCTACTTCTGCCGTAATCATAGCTTAATTAGTGACAGCCAAGCCTCTCCTTAAATAGCTGATGCCCTCATTTAATAGGTTAAATGAAAATGACATCTTAGCCAATACCTTATACTTGCTTGTTTAAACAATGTAGAAATACTGTTAACCCTATCCTAGACAAACCATATAACTAAACATCAAGATGCTAACTTGGACTAATAAGAATAATTTTAAATAGTTTGCAGTCATCTCTGAGAATGTCTAATTTTTTTTGTAAATTATGGCTTGCACCCTTTGTCACTCCCAGGTGTGGCAGTCAGTCTCTCACCTTTATATGAGAGACTGACTGACGGCCATTCAGTGATTTTGAAAAATGTCTGTTAACTTTACATGGTGCTCAGGAAAAACAGAAGTATTATGCAGATAAGTTAAGATCTGCTGCTCAAGGTTTTTAAGTTGGGGATACGGTTTGGCTGGCTACTACTAATTTGAAATTGCAGTGTCCTAAAAAATGAGGTCCCTGGTTTTTGGGTTCTTTTAAAATTGTGAGTTTGTTGAGCCCAGTGGCAGTTCCTCCTGCTCAGTTGTTTGTTAATGGTCTAGATGAATATGAGGTCCAAATGATTTTGGATTCTCGAATTTCCAGAGGTTGATTGAAATAAGTTTGGTGGCATCTTTTTATAGAACTCATCCATCCAGGCTGCTTAGGCGCACCCTGAGGTTGCACTTGGGAGGCGGCTCCGTCATAACAGCCACTTGGCTAGGAGAATGATTTCTGTTTCAGCAGCAGTAAGGCATACTGTATATTTAAGGAGGTCTAGACGATCAATTAGGCCCTAATTGTAGTAGTCTTTATATACTCTCTGTTTTCAGCATGTGGTTGCTTGTGTATTAACTTAATCCCTCTTACTCTGCAATTACCATTTGGATATACTAGTTTGACTTATGCTTCCTCTGCATACGCTTCTGTTTAACCCTTTTGTTTGGATTGACTTGGTTTATGACTTTAGCTAGTTTGTGGACTCTGCATTTATTTAATGATTTTGTTCTGCTTTTCCCTATGATGAGACCTTGAACTGGACTGTCTGACTTGCCATGGATTTATCTGCAATCAGAAGATCTGCATTTAAGTGTCTTATGCAACTTTATATTCGTCTGGATAGTGAGATTAAACTTTCACAAAGGTATGTCTTTCTTTGACATTTTAATTTACAAACTTAGTTACTTTCTAGGACTTGATTGTTCTTTGTTTTTTTTAGGAGCTGATTAAAGTACTTGAGAAAGTTCAGCTACTAAGTTTAGCGTCATTAATCTCTTAGCCGTGGGCCTTTGTTTGAACAATGTGTTTACGTCCGATGCTCTAGTAGGGGCTTGAGGTGAACTGGGCCTCTCAGCCGTTGATTCCAGCTTGTTTCATTCTGAAACAAAAGCACTCCACTTGACACTGAAAAGACGTGTTCTCGGACAGGAAAGCGATTTGCTTTTTGTTACAATTTCAGTCTTTCCCCAGATGTTCAAGCTCTTGGGCTGGATGCTCTGTCTTAGGACTTCAGTTCAATTTATGTATTTCCACCATTCCTTATCTACTTAAGAGAACCCTGAAGGAAAGGCAACATTTTTTGTTATCCTTTCCTTTTGGCTTCACAGACCTTGGTTCCCCCTAGTGCAAAGGCTGACAATTCAAACTCCATAGATACTTCCAATATCTTGGGACATGCAGCTTCAGATCCTCTGTTGCATTCAAACCCAGAGTCTTAGGTTGAAGGTTGCTGAGATTACCCGTTTACAGCAGTTGAATATTTTAGCTTCAGTATTTCAAACACTCTTGAAAACTGGCAAGAAACCTTAAAGGGACAGTCAACACTAAAATTGTTATTGTTTAAAAAACATAATTTATGTAAGAACTTACCTGATAAATTCATTTCTTTCATATTGGCAAGAGTCCATGAGCTAGTGACATATGGGATATACAATCCTACCAGGAGGGGCAAAGTTTCCCAAACCTCAAAATGCCTATAAATACACCCCTCACCACACCCACAATTCAGTTTAACGAATAGCCAAGCAGCAGTGGGGTGATAAAGAAAGGAGTAGAAAGCATCAACAAAGGAAATTTGGAAATAATTGTGCTTTATACAAAAAATCATAACCACCATAAAAAGGGTGGGCCTCATGGACTCTTGCCAATATGAAAGAAATGAATTTATCAGGTAAGTTCTTACATAAATTATGTTTTCTTTCATGTAATTCATGAGCTAGTGACATATGGGATATCAATACCCAAGAGGTGGAGTCTTCCACTCAAGAGTCACTAGAGAGGAAGGGAATAAAAATAAAAACAGCCATATTCCGCTGAAAAAATAATCCACAACCCAAAAAAATAAGTTTATTTTCATTTTTGAAAGAAAAAACTTAAATCAAAAGCAGAAGAAACAAACTGAAACAGCTGCCTGAAGAACTTTTCTACCAGTTTAGAAGCAAATACCAGTTTTGAAGCAAATACATCAAAACGGTAGAATTTAGTAAATGTATGCAAAGAGGACCAAGTTGTCGCTTTGCAAATCTGATCAACTGAAGCTTCATTCTTAAAAGCCCACGAAGTGGAGACTGATCTAGTAGAATGAGCTGTAATTCTCTGAAGCGGTGCTTGACCCGACTCCAAATAAGCTTGATGAATCAAAAGTTTCAACCAAGAAGCCAAGGAAATTGCAGAAGCCTTCTTACCTTTCCTAGGACCAGAAAATAAAACAAATAGACTGGAAGTTTTCCTGAAATCTTTAGTAGCTTCCACATAATATTTCAAAGCTCTTACCACATCCAAAGAATGTAAGGATCTCTCCAAAGAATTCTTAGGAGTAGGACATAAGGAAGGGACAACAATTTCTCTACTAATGTTGTTAGAATTCACAACCTTAGGTCAAAATTGAAAAGAAGTCCGCAAAACTGCCTTATCCTGATGAAAAATCAGAAAAAGAGACTCACAAGAAAAAGCAGATAACTCAGAAATTCTTCTAGCAGAAGAGATAGCCAAAAGAAACAACACTTTCCAAGAAAGTAGTTTAATGTCTAAAGAATGCATAGGTTCAAATGGAGGAGCCTGTAAAGCCTTCAGAACCAAATTAAGACTCCAAGGAGGAGAAATTGACTTAATGACAGGCTTAATACGAATTAAAGCCTGTACAAAACAGTGTATATCAGGAAGTATAGCAATCTTTCTGTGAAATAAAACTGAAAGAGCAGAGATTTGTCCTTTCAAGGAACTTGCAGACAAAACCTTATCCAAACCATCCTGAAGAAACTGAAAAATTCTAGGAATTCTAAAAGAATGCCAGGAGAATTTATGAGAAGAACACCATGAAATGTAAGTCTTCCAAACTCTATAATAAATCTTTCTAGAGACAGATTTACGAGCTTGTAACATAGTATTAATCACTGAGTCAGAGAAACCTCTATGACTTAGATCTAAGCGTTCAATTTCCATACCTTCAAATTTAATGATTTGAGATCCTGATGGAAAAACGGACCTTGAGATAGTAGGTCCGGCCGTAACGGAAGTGGCCAAGGTGGGCAACTGGACATCCGAACCAGATCCGCATACCAAAACCTGTGTGGCTATGCTGGAGCCACCAGCAACACAAAAGACTGTTCCATGATGATTTTGTAGATCACTCTTGGAAGGAGAACTAGAGGCGGGAAGATGTAAGCAGGATGATAACACCAAAGAAGTGTCAGCGCATCCACTGCTTCCGCACGAACATCCCTGGACCTGGACAGGTATCTGGGAAGTTTCTTGTTTAGATGAGATGCCATGAGATCTATCTCTGGAAGACCCACATCTGAACAATCTGAGAAAACACATCTGGATGGAGAGACCACTCCACTGGATGTAAAGTCTGGCGGCTGAGATAATCCGCCTCCCAATTGTCTACACCTGGGATATGCACCGCAGAGATTAGACAGGAGCTGGATTCCGCCAAAGCAAGTATCTGAGATACTTCTTTCATAACTTGGGGACTGTGAGTCCCACCCTGATGATTGACATAAGCCACAGTTGTGATATTGTCTGTCTGAAAACAAATGAACGGTTCTCTCTTTAGCAGAGGCTAGAACTGAAGAGCCCTGAGAATTCTGAGTTCTAAAATATTTATTGGCAATCTCGCCTCTTGAGATTTCCAAACCCCTTGTGCTGTCAGAGATCCCCAAACAGCTCCCAAACCTGAAAGACTTGCATCTGTTGAGATCACTGTCCAGGTTGGCCGAACAAAAGAAGCCCCTTGAACCAAATGATGGTGATCTATCCACCATGTCAGAGAGTGTTGTATTAATATTAATTGTGATATCTTTGTATAATCCCTGCACCATTGATTCAGCATACAAAGCTGTAGAGTTCTCATGTGAAAACGAGCAAAGGGGATCGCGTCCGATGCTGCAGTCATGAGACCTAAAACTTCCATGCACATAGCCACTAAAGGGAATGACTGAGACTGAAGGTGCCGGAATGCTGCGACCAATTTTAAACGTCTCTTGTCTGTTAGAGACAGAGTCATGGACACTGAATCTATCTGGAAGCCTAAAAAGGTGACCCTTGTCTGAGGAATCAAGAAACTTTTTGGTAAATTGATCCTCCAACCATGTTTCCGAAGAAGCAACACTAGTTGATTCGTGTGAGATTCTGCAGTACGTAAAGACTGAGCTAGTACCAAGATATTGTCCAAATAAGGAAAAACCGCAATACCCTGTTCTCTGATTACAGATAGTAGGGCACCCAGAACCTTTGAAAAGATTCTTGGAGCTGTTGCTAGAAAAGAGAATCTCAGAAACTGATAGTGTTCTGGATGAATCGGAATATGAAGGTATGCATCCTGCAAGTCTATTGTGGACATATAATGTCCTTGCTGAACAAAAGGCAGAATAGTCCTTATAGTCACCATCTTGAAAGTTGGTACTCTTACATAACGATTCAAAATTTTCAGATCCAGAACTGGTCTGAATAAATTTTCTTTCTTTGGTACAATGAATAGGTTTGAATAGAACCCCAAACCTTGTTCCTGAGGAGGAACTGGCATGATTACCCCCGAAGACTCCAGGTCTGAAACACATTTCAGAAAAGCCTGAGCTTTTACTGGATTTACAGGGATACGTGAGAGAAAAAAATCATCTCACAGGAGGTCTTACTTTGAATCCTATTCGATACCCTTGAGAGACAATGCTCTGAATCCAACGATTTTTGACAGATTTTATCCAAAAATCCTTGAAAAACCTTATTCTGCCCCCTACCAGCTGAGCTGGAATGAGGGCTGCACCTTCATGCTGACTTAGGGGCTGACTTTGGTTTCCAAAATGGCTTGGATTTATTCCAATTTGAGGAAGGCTTCCAATTGGAAGCAGATTCCTTGGGAGGAGGATTGAGTTTTTGTTCCTTGTTCTGACGAAAGGAACGAAAACGGTTAGAAGCCTTAGATTTACCCTTAGGTTTTTTATCCTGAGGCAGAAAAACTCCTTTTCCTCCAGTGATAGTTGAAATAATAGAATCCAACTGAGAACCAAATAAATTATTACCTTGGAAAGAAAGATAGTAATCTAGATTTAGATGTCATATCAGCATTCCAAGATTTAAGCCACAAAGCTCTTCTAGCTAATACAGCCAAAGACATGGATCTAACATCAATTTTGATAATATAAAAAATGGCATCACAAATAAAATGATTAGCATGTTGCAGTAAGCGAATAATGCTAGATATGTCAGAATCCAATTCATGTTGCGCTAAATTCTCCAACCAGAAAGTTGATGCAGCTGCAACATCAGTCAAAGAAATAGCAGGTCTGAGAAGATGACCTGAATATAAATAGGCCTTCCTTAGATAAGATTCAAGCTTCCTATCTAAAGGATCCTTAAAGGAAGTACTATCTTCCATAGGAATAGTGGTACGTTTAGCAAGAGTAGAAAAAATAGCCCCATCAACTTTGGGAATTTTCCCCCAAAACTCTATAGATTTTGCTGCTAAAGGATACAATTTTTTAAACCTTGAAGAAGGAATAAAAGAAGTACCTGGCTTATTCCATTCCCTAGAAATCATATCAGAAATAGCCTCAGGAATAGGGAAAACCCCTGGAGAAACCACAGGAGGTTTAAAAACAGCATTTAAACGTTTATTAGACTGAACGTCAATAGGACTGGTTACCTCAATATCCAAAATAATTAACACTTCTTTTAATAAAGAACGCATATACTCTATTTTAAATAAATAAGTAGATTTGTCAGTGTCAATGTCTGAGGAAGGATCTTCCGTCTCAGATAGATCCTCATCAGAAGAGGATAAATTATTATGTTGTTGGTCATTTGAAATTTCATCAGCTAAATGAGAAGTTTTAAAAGACCTTTTACGTTTATTAGAAGGTGGAAATGCAGACAAAGCCTTCAGAATAGAATCAGAAACAAATTCTTTAAAATTTACAGGTATATCATGTACATTAGAAGTTGAAGGAACTGCAACTGGCAATGTACTATTACTGATGGAAACACTATCTGCATGTAAAAGTTTATCATGACAACTATTACAAATGGCATTCGGTGAAATAATTTCTACATTTTTACAACAAATGCACTTAGCTTTGGTAGAACCGATGTCAGGCAGCAATGTTCCAGCAAAAACTTCTGAGACAGGATCAGATTGGGACATCTTGCACAATGTAAGAGAAAAAACAACATATAAAGCAAAATTATCTATTTCCTTATATGACAGTTTCAGGAATGGGAAAAAATGCTAAACCCCAGGTAAGAAATAAATTTCTTAAAATGTTTATATTCCCCAAATATGAAACTGACAGTCTGCAGAAGGAAATACATGAACCTGACTCATGGCAAATATAAGTACAATACATATATTTAGAACTTTATATAAATGCATAAAGTGCCAAACCATAGCTGAGAGTGTCTTAAGTAATGAAAACATACTTACCAAAAGACACCCATCCACATATAGCAGATAGCCAAACCAGTACTAAAACAGTTATTAGTAGAGGTAATGGTAAATTGAGAGTATATTGTCGATCTGAAAAGGGAGGTAGGAGATGAATCTCTACGACCGCTAACAGAGAACCTATGAAATAGACCCCCGTTAGGGAAATCATTGTATTCAAATAAGTGATACTCTATTCACGTCCCTCTGACATTTGCTGTACTCTGAGAGGAATCGGGCTTCAACAATGCTGAGAAGCGCATATCAATGTAGAAATCTTAGCACAAACTTACTTCACCACCTCCATAGGAGGCAAAGTTTGTAAAACTGAATTGTGGGTGTGGTGAGGGGTGTATTTATAGGCATTTTGAGGTTTGGGAAACTTTGCCCCTCCTGGTAGGATTGTATATCCCATATGTCACTAGCTCATGGACTCTTGCCAATTACATTAAAGAAAGATAGATAATGCCTTTACTACCATCCCTCAGCTTTCCACAACCAACATTGTTATATTAAAATACTTTATAACATTTAAACCTATAAATGTCTGCCTGTTTCTAAGACATTAAAGACTGCCCCTTATCACATGCTTTTGTATTAGTTTTTCACAGCAGGGGAGTGCTAGTTCATGTGAGCCATATAGATAACATTGTGATCACGTCTGTGGCTTGTGGCAGACACTGCACTAATTGGCTAAAATGCAAGTAAATAGATAATAAATAAAACGTCATGTGATCAGGGGGTTGTCAGAAGATGCTTAAATACAAGATAATCACAGAGGTAAAAAACATAATTTATGTAAGAACTTACCTGATAAATTCATTTCTTTCATATTAGCAAGAGTCCATGAGCTAGTGAGGTATGGGATATACATTCCTACCAGGAGGGGCAAAGTTTCCCAAACCTCAAAATGCCTACAAATACACCCCTCACCACACCCACAATTCAGTTTAACGAATAGCCAAGAAGTGGGGTGATAAGAAAAAAGTGCGAAAGCATATAAAATAAGGAATTGGAATAATTGTGCTTTATACAAAAAAATCATAACCACCACAAAAAAGGGCGGGCCTCATGGACTCTTGCTAATATGAAAGAAATGAATTTATCAGGTAAGTTCTTACATAAATTATGTTTTCTTTCATGTAATTAGCAAGAGTCCATGAGCTAGTGACGTATGGGATAATGATTACCCAAGATGTGGATCTTTCCACGCAAGAGTCACTAGAGAGGGAGGGATAAAATAAAGACAGCCAATTCCTGCTGAAAATAATCCACACCCAAAATAAGTTTAATGAAAAACATAAACAGAAGATTCAAACTGAAACCGCTGCCTGAAGTACTTTTCTACCAAAAACTGCTTCAGAGGAAGAAAATACATCAAAATGGTAGAATTTAGTAAAAGTATGCAAAGAGGACCAAGTTGCTGCTTTGCAAATCTGATCAATCGAAGCTTCATTCCTAAACGCCCAGGAAGTAAAAACTGACCTAGTAGAATGAGCTGTAATCCTTTGAGGCGGAGTTTTACCCGACTCAACATAGGCATGATGAATTAAAGATTTCAACCAAGATGCCAAAGAAATGGCAGAAGCTTTCTGGCCTTTTCTAGAACCGGAAAAGATAACAAATAGACTAGAAGTCTTTCGGAAAGACTTAGTAGCTTCAACATAATATTTCAAAGCTCTAACAACATCCAAAGAATGCAACAATTTCTCCTTAGAATTCTTAGGATTAGGACATAATGAAGGAACCACAATTTCTCTACTAATGTTGTTGGAATTCACAACTTTAGGTAAAAATTCAAAAGAAGTTCGCAACACCGCCTTATCCTGATGAAAAATCAGAAAAGGAGACTCACAAGAAAGAGCAGATAATTCAGAGACTCTTCTGGCAGAAGAGATCGCCAAAAGGAACAAAACTTTCCAAGAAAGTAATTTAATGTCCAATGAATGCATAGGTTCAAACGGAGGAGCTTGAAGAGCCCCCAGAACCAAATTCAAACTCCAAGGAGGAGAAATTGACTTAATGACAGGTTTTATACGAACCAAAGCTTGTACAAAACAATGAATATCAGGAAGATTAGCAATCTTTCTATGAAAAAGAACAGAAAGAGCAGAGATTTGTCCTTTCAAAGAACTTGCGGATAAACCTTTATCTAAACCATCCTGAAGAAACTGTAAAATTCTCGGAATTCTAAAAGAATGCCAAGAAAAATGATGAGAAAGACACCAAGAAATATAAGTCTTCCAGACTCTATAATATATCTCTCTGGATACAGATTTACGAGCCTGTAACATAGTATTAATCACAGAGTCAGAGAAACCTCTTTGACCAAGAATCAAGCGTTCAATCTCCATACCTTTAAATTTAAGGATTTGAGATCCTGATGGAAAAAAGGACCTTGCGACAGAAGGTCTGGTCTTAGCGGAAGAGTCCACGGATGGCAAGAGGCCATCCGGACAAGATCCGCATACCAAAACCTGTGAGGCCATGCCGGAGCTACCAACAGAACAAACGAGCATTCCTTCAGAATCTTGGAGATTACTCTTGGAAGAAGAACTAGAGGCGGAAAGATATAGGCAGGATGATACTTCCAAGGAAGTGATAATGCATCCACTGCTTCCGCCTGAGGATCCCGGGATCTGGACAGATACCTGGGAAGTTTCTTGTTTAGATGAGACGCCATCAGATCTATTTCTGGAAGCTCCCACATTTGAACAATCTGAAGAAATACCTCTGGGTGAAGAGACCATTCGCCCGGATGCAACGTTTGGCGACTGAGATAATCCGCTTCCCAATTGTCTATACCTGGGATATGAACCGCAGAGATTAGACAGGAGCTGGATTCCGCCCAAACCAAAATTCAAGATACTTCTTTCATAGCCAGAGGACTGTGAGTCCCTCCTTGATGATTGATGTATGCCACAGTTGTGACATTGTCTGTCTGAAAACAAATGAACGATTCTCTCTTCAGAAGAGGCCAAAACTGAAGAGCTCTGAAAATTGCACGGAGTTCCAAAATATTGATCGGTAATCTCACCTCCTGAGATTCCCAAACTCCTTGTGCCGTCAGAGATCCCCACACAGCTCCCCAACCTGTGAGACTTGCATCTGTTGAAATTACAGTCCAGGTCGGAAGCACAAAAGAAGCCCCCTGAATTAAACGATGGTGATCTGTCCACCACGTTAGAGAGTGTCGTACAATCGGTTTTAAAGATATTAATTGAGATATCTTTGTGTAATCCTTGCACCATTGATTCAGCATACAGAGCTGAAGAGGTCGCATGTGAAAACGAGCAAAGGGGATCGCGTCCGATGCAGCAGTCATAAGACCTAGAATTTCCATGCATAAGGCTACCGAAGGGAATGATTGTGACTGAAGGTTTCGACAAGCTGAGATCAATTTTAGACATCTCTTGTCTGTCAAAGACAGAGTCATGGACACTGAATCTATCTGGAAACCCAGAAAGGTTACCTCTCTATCTCTATCTCGTATGAGATTCTGCTAAATGTAAAGACTGAGCAAGTACCAAGATATCGTCCAAATAAGGAAAACATAATTTATGTAAGAACTTACCTGATAAATTCATTTCTTTCATATTAACAAGAGTCCATGAGCTAGTGACGTATGGGATATACATTCCTACCAGGAGGGGCAAAGTTTCCCAAACCTTAAAATGCCTATAAATACACCCCTCACCACACCCACAAATCAGTTTAACGAATAGCCAAGAAGTGGGGTGATAAGAAAAAAGTGCGAAGCATATAAAATAAGGAATTGGAATAATTGTGCTTTATACAAAAAAATCATAACCACCACAAAAAAGGGTGGGCCTCATGGACTCTTGTTAATATGAAAGAAATGAATTTATCAGGTAAGTTCTTACATAAATTATGTTTTCTTTCATGTAATTAACAAGAGTCCATGAGCTAGTGACGTATGGGATAATGAATACCCAAGATGTGGATCTTTCCACACAAGAGTCACTTAGAGAGGGAGGGATAAAATAAAGACAGCCAATTCCTGCTGAAAATAATCCACACCCAAAATAAAGTTTAATGAAAAACATAAGCAGAAGATTCAAACCGAAACCACTGCCTGAAGTACCTTTCTACCAAAAACTGCTTCAGAAGAAGAGAATACATCAAAATGGTAGAATTTAGTAAAAGTATGCAAAGAGGACCAAGTCGCTGCTTTGCAAATCTGATCAACTGAAGCTTCATTCCTAAACGCCCAGGAAGTAGAAACTGACCTAGTAGAATGAGCTGTAATCCTCTGAGGCGGAGTCTTACCCGATTTAACATAGGCAAGATGAATTAAAGATTTCAACCAGGATGCCAAAGAAATGGCAGAAGCTTTCTGGCCTTTTCTAGAACCAGAAAAGATGACAAATAGACTAGAAGTCTTTCGGAAAGATTTAGTAGCTTCAACATAATATTTCAAAGCTCTAACAACATCCAAAGAATGTAACGATTTCTCCTTAGAATTCTTAGGATTAGGACATAATGAAGGAACCACGATTTCTCTACTAATGTTGTTGGAATTCACAACCTTAGGTAAAAATTGAAAAGAAGTTCGCAACACCGCCTTATCCTGATGAAAAATCAGAAAAGGAGACTCACAAGAAAGAGCAGATAATTCAGAAACTCTTCTGGCAGAAGAGATGGCCAAAAGGAACAAAACTTTCCAAGAAAGCAATTTAATGTCCAATGAATGCATAGGTTCAAACGGAGGAGCTTGAAGAGCTCCCAGAACCAAATTCAAACTCCATGGAGGAGAAATTGATTTAATGACAGGTTTTATACGAACCAAAGCTTGTACAAAACAATGAATATCAGGAAGAATAGCAATCTTTCTGTGAAAAAGAACAGAAAGAGCAGAGATTTGTCCTTTCAAGGAACTTGCGGACAAACCCTTATCTAAACCATCCTGAAGAAATTGTAATATTCTCGGAATTCTAAAAGAATACCAAGAAAAATGATGAGTAAGACACCAAGAAATATAAGTCTTCCAGACTCTATAATATATCTCTCTAGATACAGATTTACGAGCCTGTAACATAGTATCAATCACAGAGTCAGAGAAACCTCTTTGACTAAGAATCAAGCGTTCAATCTCCATACCTTTAAATTTAAGGATTTCAGATCCGGATGGAAAAAAGGACCTTGCGACAGAAGGTCTGGTCTTAACGGAAGAGTCCATGGTTGGCAAGATGCCATCCGGACAAGATCCGCATACCAAAACCTGTGAGGCCATGCCGGAGCTATTAGCAGAACAAACGAGCATTCCCTCAGAATCTTGGAGATTACTCTTGGAAGAAGAACTAGAGGCGGAAAGATATAGGCAGGATGATACTTCCAAGGAAGTGATAATGCATCCACTGCCTCCGCCTGAGGATCCCGGGATCTGGACAGATACCTGGGAAGTTTCTTGTTTAGATGAGAGGCCATCAGATCTATCTCTGGAAGCCCCCACATTTGAACAATCTGAAGAAATACCTCTGGGTGAAGAGACCATTCGCCCGGATGCAACGTTTGGCGACTGAGATAATCCGCTTCCCAATTGTCTACACCTGGGATATGAACCGCAGAGATTAGACAGGAGCTGGATTCCGCCCAAACCAAAATTCGAGATACTTCTTTCATAGCCAGAGGACTGTGAGTCCCTCCTTGATGATTGATGTATGCCACAGTTGTGACATTGTCTGTCTGAAAACAAATGAACGATTCTCTCTTCAGAAGAGGCCAAAACTGAAGAGCTCTGAAAATTGCACGGAGTTCCAAAATATTGATCGGTAATCTCACCTCCTGAGATTCCCAAACTCCCTGTGCCGTCAGAGATCCCCACACAGCTCCCCAACCTGTGAGACTTGCATCTGTTGAAATTACAGTCCAGGTCGGAAGAACAAAAGAAGCCCCCTGAATTAAACGATGGTGATCTGTCCACCACGTTAGAGAGTGTCGAACAATCGGTTTTAAAGATATTAATTGAGATATCTTCGTGTAATCCCTGCACCATTGGTTCAGCATACAGAGCTGAAGAGGTCGCATGTGAAAACGAGCAAAGGGGATCGCGTCCGATGCAGCAGTCATAAGACCTAGAATTTCCATGCATAAGGCTACCGAAGGGAATGATTGTGACTGAAGGTTTCGACAAGCTGTAATCAATTTTAGACGTCTCTTGTCTGTTAAAGACAGAGCCATGGACACTGAATCTATCTGGAAACCCAGAAAGGTTACCCTTGTTTGAGGAATCAAAGAACTTTTTGGTAAATTGATCCTCCAACCATGATCTTGAAGAAACAACACAAGTCGATTCGTATGAGACTCTGCTAAATGTAAAGACTGAGCAAGTACCAAGATATCGTCCAAATAAGGAAATACCACAATACCCTGTTCTCTGATTACAGACAGAAGGGCACCGAGAATCTTTGTGAAAATTCTTGGAGCTGTAGCAAGGCCAAACGGTAGAGCCACAAATTGGTAATGCTTGTCTAGAAAAGAGAATCTCAGGAACTGAAAATGATCTGGATGAATCGGAATATGCAGATATGCATCCTGTAAATCTATTGTGGACATATAATTCCCTTGCTGAACAAAAGGCAATATAGTCCTTACAGTTACCATCTTGAACGTTGGTATCCTTACATAACGATTCAATAATTTTAGATCCAGAACTGGTCTGAAGGAATTCTCCTTCTTTGGTACAATGAAGAGATTTGAATAAAACCCCATCCCCTGTTCCGGAACTGGAACTGGCATAATTACTCCAGTCAACTCTAGATCTGAAACACAATTCAGAAATGCTTGAGCTTTCACTGGATTTACTGGGACACGGGAAAGAAAAAATCTCTTTGCAGGAGGTCTCATCTTGAAACCAATTCTGTACCCTTCTGAAACAATGCTCTGAATCCAAAGATTGTGAACAGAATTGATCCAAATTTCTTTGAAAAAACGTAACCTGCCCCCTACCAGCTGAACTGGAATGAGGGCCGTACCTTCATGTGAACTTAGAAGCAGGCTTTGCCTTTCTAGCAGGCTTGGATTTATTCCAGACTGGAGATGGTTTCCAAACTGAAACTGCTCCTGAGGACGAAGGATCAGGCTTTTGTTCTTTGTTGAAACGAAAGGAACGAAAACGATTGTTAGCCCTGTTTTTACCTTTAGATTTTTTATCCTGTGGTAAAAAAGTCCCTTTCCCACCAGTAACAGTTGAAATAATAGAATCCAACTGAGAACCAAATGGAAAGAAATGGAAAGTAGAGTTGATTTAGAAGCCATATCAGCATTCCAAGTTTTAAGCCATAAAGCTCTTCTGGCTAAGATAGCTAGAGACATAAACCTAACATCAACTCTAATAATATCAAAAATGGCATCACAGATAAAATTATTAGCATGCTGAAGAAGAATAATAATATCATGAGAATCACGATTTGCTACTTGTTGCGCTAGGGTTTCCAACCAAAAAGTTGAAGCTGCAGCAACATCAGCCAATGATATAGCAGGTCTAAGAAGATTACCTGAACACAGATAAGCTTTTCTTAGAAAGGATTCAATTTTTCTATCTAAAGGATCCTTAAACGAGGTACCATCTGACGTAGGAATGGTAGTACGTTTAGCAAGGGTAGAAATAGCCCCATCAACTTTAGGGATTTTGTCCCAAAATTCTAACCTGTCAGGCGGAACAGGATATAATTGCTTAAAACGTTTAGAAGGAGTAAATGAATTACCCAATTTATCCCATTCTTTGGAAATCACTGCAGAAATAGCATTAGGAACAGGAAAAACTTCTGGAATAACCGCAGGAGCTTTAAAAACCTTATCCAAACGTATAGAATTAGTATCAAGAGGACTAGAATCCTCTATTTCTAAAGCAATTAGTACTTCTTTAAGTAAAGAGCGAATAAATTCCATCTTAAATAAATATGAAGATTTATCAGCATCAATCTCTGAGATAGAATCCTCTGAACCAGAAGAGTCCAAAGAATCAGAATGATGGTGTTCATTTAAAAATTCATCTGTAGAGAGAGAAGATTTAAAAGACATTTTACGTTTACTAGAAGGAGAAATAACAGACAAAGCCTTCTTTATGGATTCAGAAACAAAATCTCTTATGTTATCAGGAACATTCTGCACCTTAGATGTTGAGGGAACTGCAACAGGCAATGGTACATTACTAAAGGAAATATTATCTGCTTTAACAAGTTTGTCATGACAATTATTACAAACAACAGCTGGAGGAATAGCTACCAAAAATTTACAGCAGATACACTTAGCTTTGGTAGATCCAGCAGGCAGTGATTTTCCTGTAGTATCTTCTGGCTCAGATGCAACGTGAGACATCTTGCAATATGTAAGAGAAAAAACAACATATAAAGCAAAATAGATCAAATTCCTTATAAGACAGTTTCAGGAATGGGAAAGAATGCCAAATATCAAGCTTCTAGCAACCAGAAGCAAATGAAAAATGAGACTGAAATAATGTGGAGACAAAAGCGACGCCCATATTTTTTAGCGCCAAATAAGACGCCCACATTATTTGGCGCCTAAATGCTTTTGGCGTCAAAAATGACGCCACATCCGGAACGCCGACATCTTTGGCGCAAAATAACGTCAAAAAATGACGTAACTTCCGGCGACACGTATGACGCCGGAAACGGAAAAGAATTTTTGCGCCAAAAAAGTCCGCGCCAAGAATGACGCAATAAAATGAAGCATTTTCAGCCCCCGCGAGCCTAACAGCCCACAGGGAAAAAAGTCAAATTTTTGAGGTAAGAAAAATATGATAATTCAATGCATAATCCCAAATATGAAACTGACTGTCTGAAAATAAGGAAAGTTGAACATTCTGAGTCAAGGCAAATAAATGTTTGAATACATATATTTAGAACTTTATAAATAAAGTGCCCAACCATAGCTTAGAGTGTCACAGAAAATAAGACTTACTTACCCCAGGACACTCATCTACATGTTTGTAGAAAGCCAAACCAGTACTGAAACGAGAATCAGTAGAGGTAATGGTAAATATAAGAGTATATCGTCGATCTGAAAAGGGAGGTAAGAGATGAATCTCTACGACCGATAACAGAGAACCTTATGAAATAGACCCCGTAGAAGGAGATCACTGCATTCAATAGGCAATACTCTCTTCACATCCCTCTGACATTCACTGCACGCTGAGAGGAAAACCGGGCTCCAACTTGCTGCGGAGCGCATATCAACGTAGAATCTAGCACAAACTTACTTCACCACCTCCCTTGGAGGCAAAGTTTGTAAAACTGATTTGTGGGTGTGGTGAGGGGTGTATTTATAGGCATTTTAAGGTTTGGGAAACTTTGCCCCTCCTGGTAGGAATGTATATCCCATACGTCACTAGCTCATGGACTCTTGTTAATTACATGAAAGAAATACCAAAATACCCTGTTCTCTGATTACAGACAGAAGGGCACCGAGAACCTTTGTAAAAATTCTTGGAGCTGTAGCTAGGCCAAACGGCAGAGCCACAAACTGGTAATGCTTGTCCAGAAAAGAGAATCTCAGGAACTGATAATGATCTGGATGAATCGGAATATGCAGATATGCATCCTGTAAATCTATTGTGGACATATAATGCCCTTGCTGAACAAAAGGCAAGATAGTCCTTACAGTTACCATCTTGAACGTTGGTATCCTTACATAACGATTCAATATTTTTAGATCCAGAACTGATCTGAAGGAATTCTCCTTCTTTGGTACAATGAAGAGATTTGAATAAAACCCCATCCCCTGTTCCAGAACTGGAACTGGCATAATTACTCCAGCCAACTCTAGATCTGAAACACAATTCAGAAATGCTTGAGCTTTCACTGGATTTACTGGGACACGGGAAAGAAAAAATCTCTTTGCAGGAGGTCTCATCTTGAAACCAATTCTGTACCCTTCTGAAACAATGTTCTGAATCCAAAGATTGTGAACAGAATTGATCCAAATTTCTTTGAAAAAACGTAACCTGCCCCCTACCAGCTGAGCTGGAATGAGGGCCGCACCTTCATGTGGACTTAGAAGCTGGCTTTGCCTTTCTAGAAGGCTTGGATTTATTCCAGACTGGAGATGGTTTCCAAACTGAAACTGCTCCTGAGGATGAAGGATCAGGCTTTTGTTCTTTGTTGAAATGAAAGGAACGAAAACGATTATTAGCCCTGTTCTTACCCTTAGATTTTTTATCCTGTGGTAAAAAAGTTCCTTTCCCACCAGTAACAGTTGAGATAATAGAATCCAACTGAGAACAAAATAATTTGTTACCCTGGAAAGAAATGGAAAGTAGAGTTGATTTAGAAGCCATATCAGCATTCCA
The DNA here is from genome assembly GCF_027579735.1 of Bombina bombina. NCBI lineage: Eukaryota > Metazoa > Chordata > Amphibia > Anura > Bombinatoridae > Bombina > Bombina bombina. Next base: position 1,158,459,685 of record NC_069503.1, on the reverse strand, counting down.
AGTTTTAAGCCATAAAGCTCTTCCAGCTAAAATAGCTAGAGACATAAACCTGACATCAACTCTGATAATAAAAAATGGCATCACAGATAAAATTATTAGCATGTTGAAGAAGAATAATAATATTATGAGAATCATGATCTGTTACTTGTTGCGCTAAAGTTTCCAACCAAAAAGTTGAAGCTGCAGCAACATCAGCCAATGATATAGCAGGTCTAAGAAGATTACCTGAACACAGATAAGCTTTTCTTAGAAAGGATTCAATTTTCCTATCTAAAGGATCCTTAAACGAAGTACCATCTGACGTAGGAATAGTAGTCCGTTTAGCAAGGGTAGAAATAGCCCCATCAACTCTAGGGATTTTGTCCCAAAATTCTAATCTGTCAGACGGCACAGGATATAATTGCTTAAAACGTTTAGAAGGAGTAAATGAATTACCCAATTTATCCCATTCTCTGGAAATTACTTCAGAAATAGCATTAGGAACAGGAAAAACTTCTGGAATAACCACAGGAGATTTAAAGACCTTATCTAAACGTTTAGAATTAGTATCAAGAGGACCAGAATCCTCAATTTCTAAAGCAATTAGTACTTCTTTAAGTAAAGAACGAATAAATTCCATTTTAAATAAATATGAAGATTTATCAGCATCAATCTCTGAGACAGAATCCTCTGAACCAGAAGAGTCATCAGAATCAGAATGATGATGTTCATTTAAAAATTAATCTGTATAAAGAGAAGTTTTAAAAGATTTTTTATGTTTACTAGAAGGAGGAATAACAGACATAGCCTTCTTGATGGATTCAGAAACAAAATCTCTTATGTTATCAGGAACATTCTGAACCTTAGATGTTGATGGAACTGCAACAGGTAAAGGTACATTACTAAAGGAAATATTATCTGCATTAACAAGTTTGTCATGACAATTAATACAAACAACAGCTGGAGGAATAGCTACCAAAAGTTTACAGCAGATACACTTAGCTTTGGTAGTTCCAGCACGAGGCAGCGATTTTCCTGAAGTATCTTCTGACTCGGATGCAACGTGAGACATCTTGCAATATGTAAGAGAAAAAACAACATATAAAGCAAAATAGATCAAATTCCTTAAATGAGAGTTTCAGGAATGGGAAAAAAATGCCAATGAACAAGCTTCTAGCAACCAGAAGCAAAGAAAAAATTAACAAATAATGTGGAGACAAAAAGCGACGCCCATATTTTTTGGTGCCAAATAAGACGCCCACATTATTTGGCGCCTAAATGCTTTTTGGCGCCAAATATGACGCCACATCCGGAACGCCGACATTTTTGGCGCAAAAGAACGTCAAAAATGACGCAACTTCCGGCGACACGTATGACGCCGGAAACAGAAAAGATTTTTTGCGCCAAAAAAGTCAGCGCCAAGAATGACGCAATAAAATGAAGCATTTTCAGCCTCCGCGAGCCTAACAGCCCACAGGGAAAAAGTCAAATTTTTTAAGGTAAGAAAAAATAATTGATTCAAGTGCATTATCCCAAATATGAAACTGACTGTCTGAAAATAAGGAATGTTGAACATCCTGAGACAAGGCAAATAAATGTTTGAATACATATATTTAGAACTTTATAAACAAAGTGCCCAACCATAGCTTAGAGTGTCACAGAAAATAAGACTTACTTACCCCAGGACACTCATCTACATGTTTGTAGAAAGCCAAACCAGTACTGAAACAAAAATCAGCAGAGGTAATGGTATATATATAAGGAGTATATCGTCGATCTGAAAAGGGAGGTAAGAGATGAATCTCTACGACCGATAACAGAGAACCTATGAAATAGACCCCGTAGAAGGAGATCACTGCATTCAAAATAGGCAATACTCTCCTCACATCTCTCTGACATTCACTGCACGCTGAGAGGAAAACCGGGCTCCAACCTGCTGCGGAGCGCATATCAACGTAGAATCTAGCACAAACTTACTTCACCACCTCCATAGGAGGCAAAGTTTGTAAAACTGAATTGTGGGTGGTGAGGGGTGTATTTGTAGGCATTTTGAGGTTTGGGAAACTTTGCCCCTCCTGGTAGGAATGTATATCCCATACGTCACTAGCTCATGGACTCTTGCTAATTACATGAAAGAAAGTATATTAATATAACCATGTTGATTATGCAACACTGGATCCAACATAATGTTTCCACAACAAATATTCAGCTAGCCCAATTGCTCAAATTTTTACATGATGTTTTTTGAAAGTTGTTCATGCTCTAACACTTAAGGTTGAGGTCTCTGTGATTTCACCTATTTCTGGGAATAAATGAGCTAAAGATTCCTTGGTCATGCAATTCTGCCTTGGCACATATCTAACCAAGTAAGAGATCTACAATTTCATCCTGGGATTTTCCTTTTGGTCTTGGAAGCCTTAATGGATACTCCTTTATGAACAGTGTCTGTATCTTGAGAACTGTTGATTAATTTTTGCCCAAAGTTGTCTGACTTTTATAGGAATCAAGATATTGTTTTAACTTTTTTCTTTCCTATTAAGAAGAAAGCCAAGTTAAACTATTATATCATTTAGATGTGGTCCATTGCCTTCTGTTAAGAGGGAACAATCAATTTGTAAGATGAATTGACTCTTAGTTTTACCAAAACGTCCTTGTTTGGGTCCTGCAAAGTCTAGTTGGATTGTTCAAGCCATTTAAAAAAAATAAATAAAAAAAATACATGCAACAGAATAAGCATGGTCCAGATGGGCTCATGGCACACTCAACTAGGGTAGTTACATCATCTTGTGCTTTCGAAGCAGATGCCACGCCAGAGCAGCTGTGTTAACCTCTGTTCTAACTTGAATACATTTGTACTCTTTTGCATTATAGCTTTTGGTCTAGTCTCTTTTTTCACACCCTGACATCTTGTATACTGCTATGGTAATTGTCTCAATGATAAGCATTACCAAATAATTAGAAATGAACATAAAAAATATAAGCAATTTCTACATCTTGGTCCATATCCATGGGTAATGCTTACCAGGCGGGAGCCCATCTGCCTGGTCCACCTACTTGGCTGGACAACACTAGGAGGAGGAAGAGGCTGTACAATCTTAACTTTTAACTGATATAGAATATTAATCACATGATTAATGACAGAGTATAGCAGGAATAGGGAGACAATCGAAAACTTCTTTTTATTCAAAAATAATTTCCATTTGTGTACTCAACAATCTGAAAATTACCCCTTAAACTATTTAAACCCCAACCAACATTAAATATACATACATCTGCATATCCCCAATCCAACAGGCCCAAAAAGATGGATCATTCTTGAATGTGCTCTCAGGTTATCCTGACTATTCAACATAAGCTTATGGAATGAGCTCCAGTGAACGGCCAAACTCGCTTGTCAAATGCCAGTTCCAAAGTCTCAAAAGTCCCAAACATCTGGAGCAGTAGACATATATGATGCAGCATTTATTAAGGTCCATAGACCAACAGTCTATCTAGCTCTCATTGTGTAGAATATGTAGAATTCAGAACAAAGCCCAATCTTACAATCTCATCAGCAGACGTCCTTGGACAGCTGGTGATGGGCATGAATAAATGCCAGGCTGAGCGCCTGAGGAGAGGGACTGTTAAAATGTTTAAACAAACAAAACTAAGCAATGGAGCTAAACTCATCTGACACTGTGAAATATGTGATACAACTTGATGTCTGTACACATGGAAGTTCATAAAAATATAAGATGGAATTTTTGTCAATGAGTCTTATGTATTTACATATGGAATTTCACTCCTTCAATATGGAGCTCACAGGTGATATGTTGGGTACAACAAGCTGCGTATTGGAATGTTACAGTATTAAAATTCTGATGTAGGGGATAGCATTCTGCCATAAACATCTGACATAGCAAAATCAAGCTTGTAAAGGTGAACTTTCTTAAGGTGTAAGATTGCTCTGTGAATGGAGGGCCAATAAGACTCCACACTGCCACGAACATAGATCTCGGCTGGTGATGCTGGGGACCTCTCACTTGAAATTTACACAAACCTCACTAGACGTCCCATGGTCTCAGAAGCTTTAACACGTACAATAGGGACAGGATCCTTCAGAAGCACAATGAGAGCTGTGGACAAACATAATGGTAAGAAATAATTCATAACTTTAAATGTATATGTGTAACAATGTCACGATGCAATCATACACACAAGTTATTTATAGGATGATTCCTATGGGGAGTAGTCATGTAATAAAGCAGTTATTGGGTAAGGGGTCATGTAATAGGGCAGCAATAGGAACAGGGCAGTTATAGGGTGAGGGGTCATGTAATAGGGCAGTGAAAGGAACAGGGCAGTTATAGGGTGAGGGGTCATGTAATAGGATAGCAATAGGAACAAAGCAGTTATAGCGTGAGGGGTCATGTAATAGGGCAGTGATAGGAACAGGGCAGTTATAGGGTGAGGGGTCATGTAATAGGGCAGAGTTAGGTACGGGGCTGTTATAGCGTGAGGGATCATGTCATAGGGCAATAATAGGTACAGGCAGTTATAGGGTGAGGTATATGAGAGTAAAGGATATGTCCATCCAAAATAATCAAGGTATCAATCTGTGTCTCCAGATGTTCCTCAAATGAACAAAAAAAGGCAGAATATAGTGTGATACTGTGAGAAGGATATTTCTTATTAAAGTGAAGATTCACTACTCATGTGTAATAGAGCTAAAACCAGCTCTATGATATGCGCACACCCTCCTTTATACTGGTGGGTAAACAATGTAAAGCAATTTATTACTTGTAACAGCAAAAATGTAGTATATTTACTAAGCTGTTCATGCAATTTGATTTACAAAAACATTCTATTTCAGCTCACTTCGATAAGGAATTAGAATTTATAGGCATATGCAAGGTAGATAGCAAATGGAGAGAAGGTGATACCCAAAATGCTTTAGGTCGTATGGAAATGAAATAGATTTTTACCATAGATTCTTTAATTCCAAATGGTTTGAATAAAGATTTTGAAATACACCATTTCTTATAAATATGTAGAAAATATGTCTTTTAATAGGTCAGAATTATGTTATACATTGGTAGATTACAGTGTAGAATTTTATATATATATATATATATAAACATATATATAAACATATATATAAACATATATATAAACATATATATAAACATATATATAAACATATATATAAACATATATATAAACATATATATAAACATATATATAAACATATATATAAACATATATATAAACAAGTCCAGTATAAATGGTACACTCCAACATATACAACTCCCTGGAGCACTGCTAAACACTGATCCAGAGATCCAGACTATATCCCATAGCTGGCCAGAATCCCCAGAATATACAGCAGGCCTACACAGGTAAGTGGCACAAAATCAGCCTTTTATTAGACAAAAATATGAATTGGCCTGCTGAGTGGCAACAGGCCAATTCGTATTTTTGTCTAATAAAAGACTGATTTTTTGCCACTTACCTGTGTAGGCCTGCTGTATATTCTGGGGTTTCCGTACAGCTCTGGGATATCTCTCTCTCTCTTTCATAAAGTTTGAGATGTACTTGTAAAATTTTAAGGGTCCAAAGTCATAGATAGGAATCAAATGTCCCAAAAGCCAATCAGTATTCTACTGATACGAATGGTCTGGATGATCCACGGGTGACACTGTGGTTCGTTTTTTCTCTCTCTTGTTCGTTCGTTCTCTTTTGTGTTTTCTTTCTCGTTCTCTTTCTTGTTTTCTTTCTCTTTCGTGTTCCCCCTCTCTCATTAAGTTTGAAATGTACTTGTAAAATTTTAAGGGTCCAAAGTCATAGATAGGAATCAAATGTCCCAAAAGCCAAACAGTATTCCACTGATACAAATGGTCTGGACGATCCACGGGTGACACTGTGGTCTTTTCTCGTTACTCCCGAATCGGATAGAGGCTGCTCCGCTTGTTTTCCCGGAATGAACTAAAAAGCTGTTAAGAAAAGAGAAGAGGACGCCTCATAGTGTAATAAGGTTGATCATAGGTGTCACGTAACACAAGATGGAATGCTCACCAGATATAGTTGCACCGTTCTGTGATCGGTGCTGGGACCCAGGCTAGCCCTTATTACAGCGGCTAGTGAACTGTCAGCTAATCCCTTAGCTGATGACTGGATACAATATCCGGTTTCGGATGAACAAATGCAGGTTTTACCACCAATCACGAAGTGCTGGGCTTTAAGATGGTCTGGATACCATGTACACACAATAATGATTGTTCGTGTATAAAGAACAACTTCCCAAAATATAAAAAGTAAAACTTTAATGTCTTTTCAATGCAACACGTTTCTCGACCGCTCAGGGGTCGTTTCATCAGGCAGAAGAAAAAAGACAGATAAAAACATGCTTCATTAGCCTCATTAAATACACAGTTGCAATAAAACAGGAAGTTGTCAGATCAGAATGGAACCAATAGGCATATACAACGTCATCTTTACAAACGTGTTACATTGTATCAATTACTAACCATTTGGAAAGGCTGACCGCCTCATATACAATGCAAAGCAATCCAATTATAACAATCATCTGACTTAATATAAACATTTCTTCTAACAAGTCAAAAAATTGATAGAAATACAAAAAAACAATAAAAATAATAAATAAAAAAAATAATGAATAAAAAATAAAAATATGAATGTATGAATAACTGTCTTATATTTATCTCATATCACATTGTTACTGGTCAATCGTGACTGATAAATATTGTAAAATTCACATCTATGTCTAATTTAATCCTACCCCATTATATTGAGTCGTGAAGATGATAATAATGATAAAATATAATTGGATATGCATAAATGTGAGTTGTGAATATACAATGTATGTCTTATGAATGTGTATGGATTTGTTCGAGATGAATCCCCATTTATTATGCCTATATTTATTATGCCTTGGTGACAAAACCTAGTTGAAAAATCATCTATATGTTGGATATCTAAACCTCTAAGGAACATATATTAAATATCGGTTTTGTCTGGGGAATTCAAAATTGCAGACGCACGCTTTCCAAGATCGCACAGCTGTCAATCTGGAATAGTTAAGGCTAACGGATTGATATAGCTCCTAACCTGCCCTGGTATCATATAAAATGGTGATCAATATCTATCTTAATGTTAAATGGAGTGTGCACATAAAAGACGTGTTCATACCTATAAAAGTGTGTATTTTCTAACAGTTTATTTATCTATAAATCCTGACTCTTTATTGTTAAAACATTTTGTGGTGTGTGAGATGTGTAAGATCTTTCTTATTCTAATGAGTGTGGATATGCCCCAATTGTTACTAGTGTTATGCCGTCTTGTGTTGTATATTTTGATGTATGATGTATAATGTGTGTGATATATGATGGCAATACACAATCATATAGTAAGAGATGTGTTTATTATAATGCCCTATGGTGTATAACTTCACAAATTCTTGCAAAAAGTGCTACTCAATGACCATATGAATCAATCACTAAAAAAAGGAAAAGGTAAGTGTAACAACTACTAAGTAAAAAAAGATCAATTGAAAGCTGCTAGATCGAGATTGGAATTTAGACACAAAGGATGGAGGGTCTTTAATTTAAATATCCAAAATGTTTCCCGTTGGCGCAATCTAGTCAATCTATTATAATCCGTTGATTGGGGAACATAGTCTATGGGCAAAAAACGATATATAGAGCTATTGCTATTGTGTTTAATTAAACAATGCTTTGGAATACTGTGTATAATTTTGTTTCTATTGCAATTTTTGTAATTTTGATAATGTTCTGCCGCATAAACACTCTATGAGATATACAACAAAACTTGAGTCACAGTTGAAAAAATTGGAAATAGGAAAACTCTCCCCTGTACTATTTGATGAAAATTCTTTTAATCCCAATCTAATATATTTGCATGAATTGCACCTATTTTCCCCACATTTGAATACTCCCTTTAAACAAAAAATACCAGATTTGGGATTTGATGTTTTAAAATTCACATGTTTGACTCTCTTACTGAGAGCCAATTTATTTCTCAGAGTTGGCGCTCTCCTATAAACTATCCTTGGTGTATCTTTTACAATATTTTTGAGAACAGGATCCCTCCAAATAATATACCAATATTTTTGAGTATATTTTGTATTTCATAATGGTCACTGTTATATTGTGTGATAAACATGATGTCATTCCCACTATCAGTTGTATCCAATCTCTCCAGTTTTTTTGCTTTGGTCAAAGCTTAATCTAATAAACATGTTGGATAACCCTTGTTTACAAATCTGTGATAAAGAACTAGGCTCTGTTCTAAAAATGTTTCAATGCTAGTACAATTCCTTCTTATCCTCCTAAATTGACTATAGGGTATGTTTTTGATCCAACTTCTATGATGGTTGCTTTTATATTCAAAAAACAAAATGTATGCTTACCTGATAAATTTCTTTCTCTTGTGGTGTATCCAATCCACGGGTTCATCCATTACTTGTGGGATATTCTCCTTCCCAACAGGAAGTTGCAAAGAGGACACCCACAGCAGAGCTGTCTATATAGCTCCTCCCCTAACCCCCACCTCAAGTCATTCGACCGAAGGCAAGTAAGAAAAAGGAGAAACTATAGGTTGCAGTGGTGACTGTAGTTTTAAAAAATAAAAACACCTGACTTAAAGTGACAGGGCGGGCCGTGGACTGGATACACCACAAGAGAAAGAAATTTATCAGGTAAGCATAAATTTTGTTTGCTCTTGTAAGGTGTATCCAGTCCACGGGTTCATCCATTACTTGTGGGATACCAATACCAAAGCTTTAGGACACGGATGAAGGGAGGGACAAGGCAGGAACTTAAACAGAAGGCACCACTGCCTGTAAGACCTTTCTCCCAAAAATAGCCTCCAAGGAAGCAAAAGTATCAAATTTGTAGAATTTAGAAAAAGTATGAAGCGAAGACCAAGTTGCAGCCTTGCAAATCTGTTCAACAGAAGCCTCATTTTTAAATGCCCATGTGGAAGCTACAGCTCTAGTAGAGTGAGCTGTAATCCTTTCAGGAGGCTGCTGGCCAGCAGTCTCAGAAGTTAAACGGATTAAGCTTCTCAGCAAAAAAGAAAGAGAAGTTGCCGAAGCCTTGTGGCCTCTCCTCTTTCCAGAGTTGCTTGTAAGTAGAACTTTAAAGCACGAACCACATCCAGATTGTGCAACAACCGTTCCTTCTTGAAAGAAGGATTCGGACACAGAGAAGGAACAACAATTTCCTGATTGATATTTCTATTGGAAACAACCTTAGGAAGAAAACCTGGCTTGGTACGTAACACCACCTTATCCGCATGGAAAATCAGATAGGGTGAATCACACTGCAGAGCAGATAACTCTGAAACTCTTCGGGCTGAAGAGATAGCAACAAGAAACAAAACTTTCCAAGATAAAAGTTTACCGGCTTGATTCTGACTAAAGCCTGACAAAAACGCCCGAACGTCTGGAACATCTGCCAGACGCTTGTGAAAGAGAATAGACAGAGCAGATATCTGTCCTTTTAAAGAACTAGCTGATAATCCTTTTTCCAATCCTTCTTGGAGAAAAGATAGAATCCTAGGAATCTTGACCCTACTCCATGAGAAACCCTTGGAATCACACCAATGAAGATATTTACACCATATCTTATGATAGATCTTCCTGGTGACAGGCTTCCTAGCCTGGATCAAGGTATCAATAACAGACTCAGAAAAACCACGCTTTGATAAGATCAAGCGTTCAATCTCCACGCAGTCAGGCGTAGAGAAGTTAGATTTGAGTGTTTGAATGGACCCTGGATTAGAAGGTCCTGCCTCAATGGCAGAGGCCATGGTGGGCAGGATGACATGTCCACCAGATCTGCATACCAAATCCTGCGAGGCCACGCAGGAGCAATTAAGATCACTGAAGCTTTCTCCTGCTTGATTCTGGCAATCAGACGCGGGAGAAGAGGAAACGGTGGAAACACATAAGCCAGGCTGAAGGACCAGGGCGCTGCTAGGGCATCTACTAGCGCTGCCCGAGGATCCCTTGACCTGGACCCGTAACAAGGAAGCTTGGCATTCTGACAGGACGCCATCAGATCCAGCTCCGGTCTGCCCCATAGATGAATCAGTTGGGCAAATATCTCTGGGTGAAGCTCCCATTCCCCCGAGTGAAAAGTCTGCCGACTTAGAAAATCCGCCTCCCAGTTCTCTACTCCTGGGATATGGATAGCTGAGAGATGGCAAAAGTGAGCCTCTCCCATAGAATTATCTTGGAAACCTCCATCATTGCCAGGGGACTCCTTGTTCCCCCCTGATGGTTGATATAGGCTACAGTCGTGATGTTGTCCGACTGAAATCTGATGAACCTGACCACAGCCAGTTGAGGCCATGCCTGAAGAGCATTGAATATCGCTCTTAGTTCCAGAATGTTTATCGGGAGGAGGGCCTCCTCCTGAGTCCACGAACCCTGAGCTTTCAGGGAGTTCCAGACCGTGCCCCAGCCCAGAAGGCTGGCATCTGTTGTCACTATAGTCCACTCTGGCCTGCGAAAGCTCATTCCCCTGGACAGATGGACCCGAGATAACCACCAGAGAAGAGAATCCCTGGTCGCTTGATCCAGATTTAGCAGAGGAGACAAATCTGTGTAGTCCCCATTCCACTGATTGAGCATGCAAAGTTGCAGTGGTCTGAGATGTAGGCGGGCAAACGGAACTATGTCTATTGCTGCTACCATTAGGCCGATTACTTCCATACACTGAACCACTGACGGCCGAGAAATGGAATGAAGAGCACGGCAGGAAGTTAGCAGCTTTGATATCCTGACCTCTGTCAGAATTTTTTTTTATTTATACTGAATCTATCAGAGTCCCTAGGAAAGAAACTCTTGTGAGAGGGGAGAGAGAACTCTTTTCTCTGTTCACCTTCCACCCGTGAGACCTCAGAAAGGCCAGAACAATGTCCGTATGGGACTTGGGGACTTGAAGAGTCGACGCCTGGATCAAGATGTCGTCTAGATAAGGAGCCACTGCTATGCCCCGCGGCCTTAGGACCGCCAGTAGGGACCCTAGAACCTTCGTAAAGATTCTTGGCGCCATGGCTAACCCAAAGGGAAGAGCCACAAACTGGTAATGCCTGTCTAGGAAGGCGACCTGAGGAACTGATGATGATTTCTGTGAATCGGAATGTGCAGATAAGCATCCTTTAAGTCCACGGTAGTCATATACTGACCCTCCTGGATCATAGGAAGAATGGTTCGGATTGTCTCCATCTTGAAGGATGGGACCCTGAGGAATTTGTTTAGGATCTGAGGATTTTGTTTAGGATCTTGAGATCCAAGATTGGTCTGAAAGTTCCCTCTTTTTTGGGAACTATAAATAGATTTGAATAGAAACCCTGCCCCTGTTCCTCCCTTGGAACTGGGTGGATCACTCCCATAACCAGTAGATCCTGGAGGCAATGTAAAAAGGCCTCTCTCTTTATCTGGTTTGCAGATAGTTGAGAGAGATGAAATCTCCCCTTTGGTGATGAACCTTTGAATTCGAGAAGATATCCCTGGGAAACAATTTCCACTGCCCAGGGATCCTGAACGTCTCTTACCCAAGGCTGGGCGAAGAGAGAAAGTCTGCCCCCCACTAGATCCGGTCCCGGATCGGGGGCTACTCCTTCATGCTGTCTTAGAAACAGTAGCTGGCTTTTTAGCCTGTTTCCCCTTGTTCCAAGCCTGGTTAGGTCTGCAGACTGGTTTGGACTGGGCAAAATTTCCCTCTTGTTTTGTACTAAGGGAAGCGGAAGCCGCGCCACTCCTGAAGTTTCGAAAGGAGCGAAAATTAGTCTGTCTGGTCCTTAACTTATTAGACTTATCCTGGGGAAGGGCGTGACTTTTTCCCCCAGTAATATCAGAAATGATCTCCTTCAGATCAGGCCTGAATAGGGTCTTACCTTTGAAAAGGATGTTAAGAAGCTTAGATTTTGATGAAACATCTGCTGACCAGGACTTAAGCCATAGCGCCCTATGCGCCATGATGGCAAAACCTGAATTTTTAGCCACAAGTTTAGTTAACTGAAACACGGCGTCTGAAATAAAGGAATTAGCAAGTTTAAGAGCTTTAATCCTGTCTAAAATCTCATCCCACGGAGTCTCCACTTGTAGAGCCTCTTCTAGAGACTCGAACCAAAAGGCCGCTGCAGCCGTAACTGGAGCAATGCATGCGAGAGGCTGGAGAAGAAAACCTTGATGTAAGAAAATTTTATTTAGGAGACCCTCCAATTTTTTATCCATAGGATCTTTGAAAGCACAACTGTCTAGTTGTACGCTTAGCTAAAGTAGAAATAGCTCCCTCCACCTTGGGGACCATTTGCCACGAGTCCCGCATGGCGCCAGCTATGGGGAACATCTTTTTAAACACAGGAGGGGGAGAGAACGGTATACCTGGCCTATCCCATTCCTTAGTTATAATTTCCGAAAACCTTTTAGGGACTGGGAAAACATCAGTGTAAACAGGCACTGCAAAGTATTTGTCCATTTTACACAAATTCTCTGGTACCACAATGGGGTCACAGTCATCCAGAGTCGTTAAGACCTCCCTAAGCAATAAACGGAGGTGTTTAAGCTTAAATTTAAATGTTGACATGTCAGAGTCGGGCTAAAGTAATAACTTCCCTGAATCTGAAAGATCACGCTCAGATATCAAATCCCTTGCGCCAACTTCGGAACATTGTGAGGGCATACCGGACATATCTACTAAAGCGTCAGAAAGCTCTGTATTTGTTCTAGCCCCAGAGCTGTCTCGCTTTCCTTGTAACCCTGGCAGTTTAGACAACACCTCTGTGAGAGTAGAACTCATTACTGCCGCCATGTTTCTTAAAGTAAAAGAATTAGACACGCTAGACGCATCTGGCGTCATTTGTGCGGGTGTTACAGGTTCTGACCCATGGGGAGAGCTAGATGGCATAATCTCCCTTCTTACAGTCTGAGAATCCTCTGGTGATATATTTTTAAAGCCACAATATGGTCTTTGTAACTTATAGATAGTACAGTACAAGTGGTACACATTCTAAGAGGGGGTTCCACAATGGCATTGAAACATATTGAACAGGTAGATTCTTCTACGTCAGACATGTTTAACAGACTAGCAAAGGCACAAGCAAGCTTGGAAAACACTTTATTAAAGTAAAAAACAGCAATTTCCTCAAACCGGTACTGTACCTTTAAGAGAAAAAAAGTAGCACTTAAACTGTAAAACAGTGAAAAAAAGTAGTAAACTCTTCGAAATTTTTACAGTGTGTATATGAGACCAAGGTAATATTGCACCCACTTGCAAATGGACGATTAACCCTTTGGCCCCCAAACCGGATTGAAAAAACGTCTACCACCGGTATAAAACCGCTAAACACCTCACCACAGCTCTGCTGTGGCGTCTACCTGACCTTAGGGACGAACAGGAATGAAAGAAACCCTCTTTAGTGGTCCTCAAACACAGAAGGACTCCTCTAGAGAAGCTTGATGTCTTAGAAGGAAAGCAAATTGCGGCGCGAAAATAGGCCCCTCCACCACACTCGATGTCAGAGGGGCCTTAAAGAAACACTCCTAGGAGTTTCTGAAAAAGCCATGTGGACAATTAAACCCCAAAAACAAAGTTTAAACACTCTCAAAAAAACAATCTTGATGTGTAAAAAGAAAACGTTTTTATCACCTTAATCACCAGAAACAAAAAATATGAGTATTACCCAACCTTGCAAGCTTGATCCCAGTCGTTATTAAATCACTGCATCTAGCTTACCACATTTCCAGAAAGGCTCTGTCAGCATTTTCTAGACTTCATCATCTCTCTAGAAACAATTATACTGAACATACCTCAAAGCAGGCAATCTGCAGGCTGTTACCCCAGCTGAAGTTTTCCCATACTCTTCAGTTATGTGTGAGAACAGCAATGGACCTTAGTTACAATCCGCTAAGATCATTATCCGCCAGGCAGAATTCTTCTTCTAATTTCTGCCTGAGAGCAAACAGTACAACGCCGGTACCGTTTAAAATAACAAACTCTTGATTGAAGATGAAAACTACACTAAATCACCACATATCTCTTTATACTTCCTACTTGTCGAGAGCTTGCAAAGAGAATGACTGGGGGTGGGGGTTAGGGGAGGAGCTATATAGACAGCTCTGCTGTGGGTGTCCTCTTGCAACTTCCTGTTGGGAAGGAGAATATCCCACAAGTAATGGATGAACCCGTGGACTGGATACACCTTACAAGAGAAAACTATTGCTATCAACCTCCTTGAAGAAGGTTTTGGATTCAACGCAGTTGTTTGTTCCCTAACTAAGAACAAGATTTAAATATTCTATTGAATCATTTTGTATATTGGCTGTAAAACTGATCCCCATAGTGTTCTGATTTAAATGAGAAATAAATGTTTGGGCAGCTGTGTGATCCCCATCCCAAATGAAGACAAGATCATCAATGTAGTGGCCATAGAAGACCAGGTTCGCCCCAAAAGTGCTTTGGTAGATGTATTTCTCTTCAAAGAAACACATAAAGAGATTTGCAAAGCTGGGGGCGAACCTGGTACCCATGGCTGTACCCTTGATTTGTAAATAATACTTGTCCTGATAAATAAAATAGTTGTGTTTTAAAATAAGAAAAGGTTCATGATTTTATTTTTATTTTTATTCAATTAGACACATTTGTAGTACATTTTATAGTTTCACATGGGACTTTGCTAATTCAATATCATTACATTGTTTTTTTTTAATTGGTATCTTGTTTGTACACATTTACACTTATTTCTTTATTTCTTTTATTGTTGTATTTTCACACGGATTACCAGTTTCTTTTGCCTCACAATATATTGTATACATTTTTATATAGATATCAATAGTTTGACACATATATCACGAAGATGCAATCTAGAGAGGAGAGAAGCTCAAAAAGATTGGGCTTCAATCTATCAAAAGATTCTTCAATTACTAATATTTCTACAAATACCACTGATGTTAGATCAATGAAAGATCTCTTCTATCTTTTAGAAGGAGAGATAAAGAACACAGACATTGGTGGGATTTGACCACTTTAGAAAAATATATCGAGATCAAGTATATCCCCAGAGGACTTCGGATCCTTAAACATTGTTCCTTTAAGGAGGATCCTGATCTCCTTAAGAAATGGTATAAAACGCTCAGCGAATGCTCTTTTAATCTTATTAATATACTAATAGAACACAGACACAAGCTGTTTAAGGAGTGTAATGTTAATATAGAAAAAATTCAAAAAGACCTTTTGTGTTATCAACAAGCAAGAGACATAGACAAACGAACTGGCAGATATCAGGAGAATATTGTCTGCACAAAAAATAAAAAATTACAAAGGGACCATGATGATTACATCAATGATCGTGTTTATACTTTTAACCGCAAGGAAGAAAATGTAACACATAGGGATTCAAATAAGAATCAAGGAGAACAGAACCAATGGAAAAAAGCACAATACAACAGAGGTTATAGATTTAGGATCCCGCAGGACCATCATATGACAAATCATCATGATAATAGAATTTCTTATGAAAATAGGGATCATTTCAACGTATCTAATCAGAATACCAGTCATCACGACACTACACAATTTTGTAGGTATGATAGATATAATCAAGCTAACAATTTCAATAAGAATTATCATCCTCACAGACAGCCATATCAACAATCACATTTACATTCGCAACCCTCCACTTCATATCATACAGACAGAATACTCATAAGTCATTTAATTACAAAAATGGAACCCCTGAAGGAAATTCAGGGAGAACGCAAGATCATTTTATATCCAAACCTTTTGATAATAGTCCACAATCATTGTATACACGAACCAACCAACGATGTAAATAATTTTACCCGCAAGCTAAAACTTCAAAGATACTTTGCGAATAAAAAATTAAAAGAAAATAAGAATCCAATGGAATCACAATTGATATTAACTAACCAGATGTCAGCTAATAGAAACACTCCCTGTGTAATTGCAAATGTAGATACTTTAACAACACATTTATTCAATGAATTTATTCATACATCTGTTAAAAATAAGTCTAATTTCAATCCAACAAACACATCAAACCAGTATATAGAATAATATTATAATCTAATACTGGAGGACTTGGAAAAATTGTCTAAATCCAAAGCCAGAAAAAAGTACTATATGGGCCTTGGGGAACGAAACGCTCTTATGAGTTTACAAAACAATCAAAAAAATTGTAATTCGAGATGCAGATAAGGGCGGGAGGATTATTATTCAGGATTTACAAGATTATCTAAAAGAAGCTGAGAGAATTTAAGGTGACACAAATTATTATCTGGTCTTACAGAAAGACCCCACCACAAGTTACCTTCTTTTGTACTCTTCATTGATAGAGAGGGGTACTAATTTGGGCATTTTGAATAAAAGTGAAAAGGAATTTTTAAAGATCTCCAACCCTACTATAGCACATTATTATCATTTGCCCAAGGTTCATAAAGATATTCGGAATCCACAAGGACGTCCCATCATTGCAGGCATTGGAAATTAAACTTACAAGTTAACCTATTATATAGACCAGTTTTTGCAAAAATTCATCATTACTCTCCTGTCTTACATTAGAGACAGTAGTCACCTATTACAATCGATTAACCAAATTAAGATTCCTGATAAAGAACTATTATGGATCACGTGAAATGTCAGTTCTCTATATTCCAATATTACTCATGAATTAGGTATATTAGCAATTTCTCATTTTTTAGAACAAGATCTCTTTTTCCCAGACCTACAAAGACTGTTCATTTTGGAAAGTATCAATTTTATTTTAAAACACAACTATTTTATTTATCAGGACAAGTATTATTTACAAATCAAGGGTACGGCCATGGGAACCAGGTTTGCCCCCAGCTTTGCGAATCTCTTTATGGGTTTCTTTGAAGAGAAATACATCTACCAAAGCACTTTTGGGCCAAACCTGGTCCTCTATGGCCGCTACATTGATGATCTTATCTTCATTTGGGATGGGGATCACACATCTGCCCAAACATTAATTTCTCATTTAAATCAGAACACTATGGGGATCAGTTTTATAGCCAATATACAAAATGATTCAATAGAATATTTAGATCTTGTTCTTAGTTGGGGAGCGAACAACTGCGTTGAATCCAAAACTTTCTTCAAGGAGGTTGATAGCAATAGTTTTTTAGAATATAAAAGCAACCATCATAGAAGTTGGATCAAAAACATACCCTATAGTCAATTTAGGAGGATAAGAAGGAATTGTACCAGCATTAAAACATTTTTTAGAACAGAGCCTAGTTCTTTATCACAGATTTGTAGACAAGGGTTATCCAACATGCTTATTAGATCAAGCTTTGACAAAAGCAAAAAATCTGGAGAGATCTAATATACTTCAAGCTAGAACAAAAAAAAAATCAGATACAACTGATAGTGGGAATGACATCATGTTTATCACACAATATAACCAAAGTATACTCAACAAATATTGGTATATTAGTCGGAGGGACCCTGTTCTTAAAAATATTGTAAAAGATACACCAAGGATAGTTTATAGGAGAGCGCCACCTTTAAATAAATAAATTGGCTCCTAGTAAGAGAGTCAAACATGTGAATTTTAAAACATCAAATCCCAAATCTGGTATTTTTGGTTTAAAGGGAGTATTCAAATGTGGGAAAAATAGGTGCAATTCATGCAAATATATTAGATTGGGATTGAAAGAGCTTTCATCAAATAGTACAGGGGAGAGTTTTCCAATTTCTTCAACTGTGACTCAAGCTTTGCTGTATATCTCATAGAGTGTTTATGCGGCCTACAATATGTAGGTTGCACCTCTAGAAAAATTAGAACAAGAAGGGGAGAACATTATCGAAATTGCAAAAATTGCAATAGAAACAAAATAAAACACAGTATTCCAAACCATTGTTTAATTAAACACAATAGCAATAGCTCTATATATCGTTTTTTGCCCATGGACTATATTCCCAAATCACAGATTATAATAGATTGACTAGATTGCGCCAACGGGAAACATTTTGGATATTTAAATTAAAGACCCTCCATCCTTTGGGTCTAAATTCCAATCTCGATCTAGCAGCTTTCAATTGATCTTTTTTACTTAGTAGTCGTTACACTTACCTTTTCCCTTTTTTAGTGATTGATTCATATAGTCATTAAGTAGCACTTGTTGCAAGAATTTGTAAAGTTATACACCATAGGGCATTATAATAAACACATCTCTTACTATATGATAGTGTATTGCCATCATATATCACACACATTATACATCATACATCAAAATATACAACACAAGACGGCATAACACTAGTAACAATTGGGGCATATCCACACTCATTAGAATAAGAAAGATCTTACACATCTCACACACCACAAAATGTTTTAACAACAAACAGTCAGGATTTATAGATAAATAAACTGTTAGAAAATACACACTTTTATAGGTATGAACACGTCTTTTATGTGCACACTACATTTAACATTAAAATAGATATTGATCACCATTTTATATGATACCAGGGCATGTTAGGAGCTATATCAATCTGTTAGCCTTTACTAATCCAGATTGACAGCTGTGCGATCTTGGAAAGCTTGCGTCTGAAATTTTGAATTCCCCCAGACAAAACCAATATTTAATATATGTTCCTTAGAGGTTTAGATATCCATCATATAGTTGATTTTTCAACTAGGTTTTGTCACCAAGGCATAATAAATAGGGACTCGTCTCGAACAAATCCATACACATTCATAAGACATACATTGTATATTCACAACTCACATATATGCATATCCACTTATATTTTATCATTATTATCATCTTCACGATAAAATAATGGGGTAGGATTAAATGAGACATAGATGTGACTTCTAAAAATCTTACAATATTTATCAGTCACGATTGACAAGTAACAATGTGATATGAGATAAATATAAGACAGTTATTCATACTAGGGCTGCAACAACTAAACGGTAAGTTTAATCATAAAAATAGTTGTCAACAAATCTCATTATCAATTAGGTGGTCAGCGATTAGTTGGTCAGTTGCACAGCACCAGCTGCTTTAATCTGATGATCTACTGCAACTAAGATTGTGCAAAAAAAACGTAATTTATTTTTTTAATCTTTTTTCTATCCGACTAATCGGATTGAAGCAGCTGGTGCTGTGCAATTAACCAACTAATCGCTGACCACCTAATTGATAATGAGATTCTTTGACAACTATTTTTATGATCAATCTTACTGATTAGTTGTTGCAGCCCTAAATCATACATTCGTATTTTTATTTTTTATTCATTATTTTTTTAATTTATTATTTTTATTTGTTTTTGTATTTCGATAAATTGTTTGACTTGTTAGAAGAAATGTTTATATTAAGTCAGATGATTGTTATAATTTTTGCATTGCATTGTATATGAGGCGGTCAGCCTTTCCAAATGGTTAGTAATAGATACAATGTAACACGTTTGTAAAGATGACGTTGTATATGCCTATTGGTTCCATTCTGATCTGACAACTTCCTGTTTTATTGCAACTGTGTATTTAATGAGGCTAATGAAGCATGTTTTTATCTGTCTTTTTTTTTCTGCCTGAGGAAACGACCCCTGAGCGGTCGAGAAACGCGTTGCATTGAAAAGACATTAAAGTTTTACTTTTTATATTTTGGGAAGTTGTTTTTTATACACGAACAATCATTATTGTGTGTACATGGTATCCAGACCATCCTAAAGCCCAGCACTTCGTGATTGGTGGTAAAACCTGCATTTGTTCATCCGAAAATGGATATTGTATCCGGTCATCAGCTAAGGGATTAGCTGACAGTTCACTAGCCCCTGCAATAAGGGCTAGCCTGCGTCCCAGCACCGGTCACAGAACGGTGCAACTATACACCTATGATCAACCTTATTACACTATGAGGCGCCCTCTCCTCTTTTCTTAACATATATTAAAATAAATATTTGTACCAGTAACAAAAATGGCTGACGAAAAGAAAAGCACTTCTGGATTGTATCCGGTCATCAGCTAAGGGATTAGCTGACAGTTCACTAGCCCCTGCAATAAGGGCTAGCCTGCGTCCCAGCACCGGTCACAGAACGGTGCAACTATACACCTATGATCAACCTTATTACACTATGAGGCGCCCTCTACTCTTTTCTTAACATATATTAAAATAAATATTTGTACCAGTAACAAAAATGGCTGACGAAAAGAAAAGCACTTCTGGTTACCTGACAAATAGTACATATAAGCAGAATAATACATGCGCACTTAATTCCTTGAAAAAGCTGTTAGTAAACAACGAAACGTACGTCGGAACTACTCCTACAACATCCACGTTATCACTTGCCAGTGACGCTTGGGGCGGAGTATTATTTTGCTTGTCAGAGATTTCGTTTTGTGTAGAAGTATTGTGACTATTAACTATCCGTATCCATTTGGTTTGTCGGCTCACTCTGGACAGTGTATTTGAACTGTTTCACATTGGGACCCTTTGTGTTAACAATATTCACAGAGCATTTGGCGTGGTTAATACACAATACAGTAAGTGAATAAGAAAAGACATGTATCACAATATGGCCTTATGAAACCTCTATTTTATAATAGTATAGACATGAAATCTCTATTTTCTGGTATATGCCTTCAATAATATAAAAGGGAGCTGAGATCCAATACAAACTTATAGGGTAGATGAGGGCTATGATAATATGGAGCAATGATACAGGTATGTGCTGAAACATATAATGTGGTGGGGTCTCCTCTGAACCCCAAAGTATAAAGGAATTATTAAATGATATCTCAATAATCTGCGTGTAAACACCGCTTTTAACAATGCAATTAATAATATAGTATTAAAGATAGAACATTCTAATGTCATATAATGTAGACTACTATGGCTAGTGCTTGGAGAAAATTATAACTAGCTTTAATAATGTTATTTAGAACCAACAATGCAGAAAAAGATTTCAGATGATAAGCTCCCAAGCGATTAAAAAGTATTCTTTATTCCATGAACAGTTAAAAACATGGAAAAGACATCAGCACAGGGTGAGCATATGCATGATTTTACGCGTTTCGGCCGTTGGCCGTATTCATAGATCTAAACCTCCTTGTAAGAGGTGTGCTTTTAAAGGGGACATTAACCCCTCCCATTAAGATTAATTAAAAAGACAAAAAAAAAATTTTTTTGTACAGGATGCTCAACTAGTGTATATACATATTTACAGAACAGTTTATAAACAGATAAAAAAATTTTTTTTATTTAAACAGTAATATTGCTGAAAGACTGTTAATAGAGTTTAAAGCAATTAGAGGGAACGTATTCATCCCTAATAACAATAAAGAATTTCACAAAAACCTTTTTATGTGTAAGGTATATTAGTAAACTCATCTATGTCAGACTGGGCCCTCAAATTTAATTGAGAAAATATATAATTTGTATCTTAGACAGGTATTGCATGTCTGAGCAACAGAAATATTTAATATCATGATTCACACCAGTTAATACTGAAATTATCTTAGGCTGGTATACTACAGCATTCTATACAAGTTTAACTCTCTCTCTAGGAGCTGCACATGTCTATCTAATTGCTGTTTATGATACTATTAACATATTGCTTAATAAAACCAAAAGTAGTGACTTTTCTTACATGGCCAAATTTGTATATATATAATGCACATGCCAGTGTAATATGGTCAAGATATCTCTATGTACAAACAATTGTTATTAATTAATTAAGGATGACATACTGAGTGAAAATTAGCTAAACAAAAGTCAACTTATTGGGATAGATCATAGAAATCATTCCTAATAGTTAATTATGTCATATTGTGAATTGAACCCATTGGGTACCAGGGTTTGCAACTTGTGCATCCAATACACTTTCTGATGGCCTAGAAGTGTATTTCTATTTCCACCCCTTGGGGGAGTATATACAACTTCAATCACCTTCCATCTGAATGTATCTACCTTTTGATTTTGTACATAAATAAAATGTTCTGAAAGGGCTGAACAACATTGGTTGTTTTTGATATAGCCTAGATGTTCTCTCACTCTTGTACGAACATCTCTAGTAGTGAGACCTACATATTGTTTTAGGCACACATTACACTCTATTAAATACATAACATAGTTGTTGGAACATTTTACACAACCTTTTGTGGAATACACCTTTCCTATTACGTGGGACTGAAATTGGGTGCCTTGGCTAATAAAATCGCATGCTTTACAGTGTGGGTGGCCACACCTGTATGTTCCTGAACACTGTAACCATGTGCTATTGCCAGAGGTTTTAGGGAGCATACTAGGTGAGATCATATTGGCCAAAGTTAGATTTTTAGCATATGTAAAATTACAGCCCTCCACTATCACTTGTTTGAGTATATCATCCCCATACAAAATGGGAAGATACTTTCTTATAATATCACAGATCTTATAGAATTGGTTTGAATATTTTGTGACAAAATTTAAACCATTTTTCCGTTTTCGTTTGTTTTTACTTGCTGGTTTTTCGAGTAGGCTTTTTCTATCTACCTTGACTATATCTTTTTGAACCTCCAGTATGATTTGTTTGGGGTATCCTCTATCCGCAAAACGTCCGCTCAGTGTTTTAATTTCTTGTTCAAAATTTGATTGTTCTGAACAATTTCGTCTAACTCTGAGCATTTGGCCTTTCACAATGCCCTTAAAGGCGTGCTTTGGATGGTTATTGTCAGCGTGAAGTAATTGATTGCCAGAAAACGGTTTTCTATAGAGTTTAGTAATTACACTTTTTGCAGAGGCTTTAGCGGTGAGGGTAAGATCCAAGAAGACCACCTCATTCTTATTCCAAATATGGGTCAATGATAGACCTTTATAATTTAAATTTAAGTGATTAACAAAGGATTCAGCATCATTTTGGTCACGCTTCCAGATTAATATTAAGTCAATATATATTTTGTAAAAAACTATTCTCTCCTTGAAGGGACCTCCACCCACATAGACATGGGACAGCTCCCACCAACCCATAAATAGGTTTGCTTAGGAAGGGGCAACTAAGAGTGCGAGCGTAACATCCTGCAGATTGGTAGAAGCTCAGAGTGGACGTGGCAAGTCTAGTGAATTAGCATTATAAAACTGTATGTATAATTGTCCAGCCGATTAGCAGAAATACAAGTCTATCTTTCCCTCCCTCAGAAGCATAATCAGAGTTTTGCATACAGAGCATGAGTGACACCAGTAATAGTCGCCCGTGTTCTTTTGTATATTTAACACCACATAATACATGTCAAGATGTTTACACCTGATACTTATGTTATAGGGTGGAAATGGGCACTCTCGGTCTTTATAATGCTTGGTTGAGGGATTATAATAAATTTATTTTGTTATAACCTATATAGGTAATTGAAAGCTTTGATGAGAAATAGCGCTAGCTGCATATAAGGGAGCTTTTGGGGAACAACAGAGGAAACTAGTGCCTATCATGGGAGTTTATAAGAAATAAGCATACCATGTGACCCATGGAGAAACCAGTGGTATGATACAATGGACATCTTAAGAAGCCCAAATTGTTCCAGTTTATAACCCATAAATCACACTGTGACGCCTGTCTGCCCTCTGAGCAAATTATTAGTCAGCATTTAAGCTACCCATTTACAGTAAGATAATAAAATGAAAATAATAAGTAATAATTTCAGTTAAGAGCTAGGAGTTTTGAACCTTAGCGTTCTGCATCAGCTCTGAGAGGCAGCTAATGTTGGTATAGGGTGGACAGTCCACATATCGTGAACTGATATAGCACAAGGTTCATCTGATGCCTTTCCTGAAGGACGAGACCACTACAAGTCCTGCTAGTGTGGTATCCCTGTCTTCGAGCTGGTTCATCCACTTCTGGTGCAGAGTGTAAGTGATAGACAGAATCGGCAACTGCCCATCTTGAAGATTCCTGTGCAGGATCTTAATCTCTGTAGCTCTCTGGTCCGGTCTGCGGTGGTCGGCCGCTCCCCCACGGCCCAGGTCCAAAGACGGGTGATGCACAGCAATCTCTTCCACAAGGTAGGAGCTGGAATTAAGCAGACGCTGAGTCTCTGCATCTTGGAGGTGTAGGAGTGTCTCTGCAGGGGTTTTCATACCAGACCTTGATTGGCAGGGATTCCAGTCTGTGTTATTGCCAGTATGTAAGTTGGTAAAAAG